>NW_002987080.1:182165-184227 GCF_000006295.1 Pediculus humanus corporis | reverse complement strand
AAATTTATTAAATAACACGATTTTTCAAAAAACGAGTAGTTATGTAAAAAAAAAAGGTTTATTATTAATAATAAGGCCAAGGAAAAGGATTAAATAATAGGAAATACATAAGAAGAAGGATAAAAAAAAAAAATAAAGATGGCGTCGATGATGGCGTCGCCGACGATAATAATATTAATGGGAAATGGATTTTCGTTTTATTAAAAATACATAAAAATTATAACTAACTTATTATTATCATTATTATTACGTAAGTGGGAAATTAAAAAAAACGCCGGCGCATAATGAATTTACACCCGAATTATTATGTCATATAAAAAAATTTTTTTTTTTTTCCATAAAGTCGCCATTTTTTTTTTTTTCTAATTATGGAAACAGGATATGAAACCGGGTTGGCTTGAGTATTTTAAGTAAAAATTTTTTTTTTTTTTTTAAAATTTCACTTAAACGTTTCAATTGTCCTATTGAATTTTTTACTTTTTAGTTTTTTTTATTGTTTTCCGTCAAAAGAAACGAACAATAATAATAATAATAGTTTTTTCTTATTATCCGCTCCGTTTATCAACGTCTATTTATTAAAAAACGTGTTTAGTTTATTTTATATTTTTAAAAAAATTACAAAACACGCTTTATTATATATAAAAAAAAAAAATTAAGTCGTTAATAAGCCAATAATAATAATAATAATAATAATAATAAAATTTTATTAAATCCGATTCGTAAGAGTTTGTTTTAGAAAAAAAAAAAAAAAATGAAAATCGTTATTGAATTTTCGTTTTATAAAATCAGAACAATCGTTTCTTAATACACGATAAAACTGGTTTCATTTTCTACGTAACGGTACAATTATTATTATTATTAATTTATCCTTTTGTAATGATTGCAATGACGAAAAACAAAATTTTCCTTTTGGCACGTTAAATAAAATTTATTATGAAAAATACAAGAACGAAGAGGACGTTAAAAAACGTTACGACCGAATGAATCCAAAATTTAAAACGCTTTCTAAGATTAATAAAGCAGGAAACATGAGGAGAAAGAACCTGGAGGAAAACTAGATTCCTTATCTCTTTACAAAAAAATTTTTTTTTAAGCTTGAATAATCAAGTGTAATGTTTAGTAAACGACAAAAAATAAATTGAAAAATGCGGAAATTATTATTATTATTATTTTTAAAGTAAGTAGTCGGTTAGTACCGACACGATATCTCGTGCAAAGTTGATGTCACCTTATTTGAATTAATAATAATATTTTTTTTATGTATTTCCAAGTTATGTACGCAATAATTTAAACTCTATCGTCTAAAAAGATATGTAAATAATTAAAGAGAGAGAGAGAGAGAGAGAGAGGGATTAACCTAACGGCAAAGTACCAGAAGACAAAACAAAATCATCGAAACAAACAATAGGTAGGTTCTTCGTTCGATAAGAAACAAAACAAAAAGGTGCCGATTTAAACATAATTATTTAATAATTTCTGACATCCAAACAAACAAACAAACAACAACAACAACCTTAATAAATATAAAATGGATATTAATAATTTTTTAATTTAAAAAATTACAACCGTAATTAATTTTACGACGACGATGAAAAAAAAGGTTGCATGATGAAAGGTAGGTCGCATCGAATTGTAGGAGGAGGAGGAGGAAGTACTTGAAATGGAAATCGTCATTTACACTCACTCGGAATAAATTTCAGTATCTATATCATAATCAAGGTTTTATCCTTGCAAATATTATTAATAACCGAAGGTTTGTTAAATAAAATAATAATAAAAAAACTCATTATGTAGGAAACAAACGAAACAATGGCGGTGATGATAGAATGTTTTTGTAGGTACACAAAAGTTAAATTATAATGATAATAAGATATGACGTTTCGATTAAATAGATCTTAAACATACGCGTGATAAGAATAAGATAAGATAAGGAGGAGGAGAGCGGAGGATAAGAAGGAGGAGAAAAACATTTTTAATTGTCATGATGGTGAAAGGTGTGAAAAAAGTTGTAAAAAAGAAATCCGTTGAAAGATTACGGTGGTGGTGGCGGTGATAGTGGAGG
>NW_002987080.1:155016-181701 GCF_000006295.1 Pediculus humanus corporis | reverse complement strand
AAGGGAAAATTTTGATTCTTAAAAGGTTGAGGTTTTGTTATTGCAAAAAAAAATTTTTTTTCGGTTTCTTATCACTCGTTTCCACCGTTGATAACTCCCCAACCCCCCCTCCCGAATATCAACGAGTATACGATAATTTACTAAAACATCGTATGCAATTTTTGTCTTCTGCTCGTACCTTAAAATTTGTTTAAACAAACGAAAACCATTTTTAAAAACTTTTGTTATTTACACAATTTTATTACGGTGCATTAGTTTTTTCATTTTACAATTTATGTTTACTTTCTCTCAACTCATTCATAATGAATGCATCACTAAATTGCAATCTCCCCCTTCTCCCTCCTCCTCCCCTTCCCCCTAAATAATTCTTTTTAAAATAAAAATTTTTTTTTTGTTTTGTTTGTTTGTCAATTATTTATAATAAATCAAAAAAAAAAAAAAGTAATTATAACAACCCGTGAGGGGTTTTTTTTGATTTTTTCACACACCCACCCACTCCTCTTATTTTTTTATGAAACATACCTCGCCTTGACATACTACTACTCATCGGGTATTTTTTATCACCGGTTTTTAATATAATAATTTTCACACTCGATTTAAATCATGTTAGAAAAAAAAAAAAAGGTGAAAAAGAGCGAATATATATCTAATTTTCCGATTCCCACATTTCTAGATTGTTCTCTTATTATTATTATTATTATTATTATTATTATTATTATTAAACTACTATTCTAATATCGTGAATGACCCACATTTGACGTCGATAATTTTTTTCTAAGGATTAAATTTTAGTTTTTCTTATATTCCATATTAACCGGTTTTGCGTAATGAAATCATGATTTTTTTATTTATAAGTTTCAAAATAATAATAATAATAATATTATTTATACGATGCGTTATATTTAAATGGGAATAATAAAAAAAAAAAAAAAAAGGAAATCACCCGGGGGGATTTTTTTATACTCTCCAAAATTTTAAAAATTATGAAATTTTTTTTTTATTGAATGTAACGTAAAGTACCGGGAGAGATTCGTAAATTGTTTTTTTTTTTTTTAAATGCAAAATAAATTGAACGCCATTTTGAAAAACACAAACGTTTGTTCATTTTGGTCATGGTAAATAAATAAATAAATAAATAAATAATTTTTTGTGGTTGTAATTTAATAGATTTGCATGTAAGTGTTTGTAAATAAATTTTTAGGTTTTTGACTTTTTTTTTTTAATTAAAAGCATAAAATGTCAAGGTTTTCATCTCCTTATTATTATTATTATTTTCTATTGCCACTTGGAAAAAATAAAAGAACTTTTTAAAAGAGGGGGCGGATTGAACGAATTAAAAGAAAATTTTTTTTTTAATAAATGAAAAAATCCTGGAAATGATTTTTAACAAATTTCAACGATTCTTCTTTGCATTTTCTCTCTCTCTCTCTTTTTTCATTTTCAACAACCACTTACGGTCAATTTTTTTTTTTTTTTTCACCCTGAATACAGAGTTCACACAGTTTGACCTTTCACCTTGGCATCATTTTATTTTTCACGTAATCACGTTTTTATGTGTTTTTTTTTGGAGGCCTACGTGTTAAATTTATTTTATCATCGACAACGTGAGTTTTTCATATTTTTTAAAAATTTCCAGATTGATTTTTTTTAAATAATAATAATAATAATAATAATATTGATGATGATGATAACGATGATAAAATTATAAAGTCAACGGATTACGATTAATTTTTTACAACTTTTTCTATAATTTTTGCCTTTTAAACTTTCTTTCTTTCATTTTTTGACCCTTTTGCTATTATGAGTGCAGATTTTTTTTTCTTTTTTTTGTTTGAAATTATAAGAGAAATTAAATGTCAAAACTAGTTAACCCGTCACGCGAATTTTACATTCAGATATGAAAATGTACGAAGAGAAAAAAAAAAAAGTTGAAAGAAAGTATTGAGAAAAAATTGATTGCTGAATATCGATTCGTTCGTTTACTTTTTTTTTTTGTTACAAGACCTTTTATAGCGTCAAATATAAATAGAATTCCTTTAACAAATTAAACCCTCAAATTCGTTTTGACAAATTGTTTAAACAAAATAAATTCAAACGCGGTATCGATAAAAAAAAAATTCCGGATTCTTCTCCACTCGATCAATCAATCAATCCATTATTTAAAAAATTGACATTGACAAAAAAATCTTTACTTACCTGTTTGAAAATTCCCTTTCCTCCTTTTAGAGCTCCCCCCTCTCCCCAAAAATTCGTATCATTGCGGCGGCTATCGATGGCTTATTTCGTTATCATTATTATGGTTTCACTCCCGTTCTTGCTATGCTTGGGCATTCACGACGTTCAAACCTGTCAAAAAATTAATAATAATAATAATAATAATATCAATAAATGACACATAAAAAAAAAAAAAACCATAAAATATTTGCCAAAAAAAAAAAAAAAACATTTTTGGCATTTGTTTTTTTTTTTTCTTTTTCAAACGAATTTAGATCGAATACATTTCACGTTTCCCCCTCCTCTCCCTCCCTCCCCCCGATTTATTTTTTAAATAATTAAACTCGCGTCTTTTTATTTATATCATTGGCTTATTATTATTATTATTGTGCAAGGTATTATTTATTATCAATATTAAACATGCGCAAGGTAAATGACTCTTTAAATAATAAATCAAATGCAATGAAAAAAAAAAGACGTTCGGGCAAACGAATCAAAAAAATTTTTTTATAAATTCATCATCAGTATTATCATAATTATTATTATTTTCGAACGAGTTTAGTTAAGTCCTCCTTTACCTAAAGATGACCGGAAATAACCTAGACATAAAAAAAAGAAATTCTTATTCTTCATATGTGTTTGAAAGTGAATCTACGCAGCTTCCGCTAAATTAATTTTTTTTAAAAAATATATAAACGTACGTACAAACGAACGGTTGCGCACAAACACACACGCGCACACACACACACACACACGTAAAGAGAAAGTCGGAATGGTTGTTGTTGTTGTTGTCTTACGATATCAATTTTACTCTACGATTGTTAATAATAACAGCATTGAAAAGTAGAAAAAAAAAATGGACGAATGGGGGGGGTTTTTATAATTAAATAATTAAAAAATAATAATAATAATAATTAATCGACGCGTTAATGTTTTCGTCGCAATCAAAATCATCGATAAAGAGTATTATCATCATCATCATGGTTATTATTATTATTATTATTTAAATAAATAAAAAAAAAAAAATTATACGAGGTGATGAAAATTGTTCAAGTGAAAGTTTCACACGATTTTTTTTTTTTGTAATTAAATTACGAGTCGTATCAATGTAAAATTTCTCGTTTTGATAAGGACTTCTACTCTTATCAATAATAAATAAATAAATTAATAAAAAATTATTTTTAGATCCGTTATGTTTTATTATGTTTGTTTTATTAAAAAAATTATAAACAAACATTGTTTAATAAATAAATCGAACCGGATATTAAACATATTTTTTTAAAATTAAAATTATTATTATTAATTCCTCAGTAGTAATTATTATTATTATTATTATTATTACTTATTTATTTATTTTTACGATCCCCAATTTAATATTAATAATAATAATAATTATTAAACGTCAGACAAAAAAAGAAAAAAATTATATTTATGGGAGGAGAAAGCAAATTTTCCATTTTTTTTTTTAAAAAAAGAAAATGCAAATCATAGAAAAAGAAAAAATAAATAATTTGTTTTAATATGGAAAGAAAATATCACAACGAATGAATATTATTATTATTATTATTATTATTTTAAAAAGCACGTATTAATAATGATGATGATAACAGTAAAAACCGTGGAAAGAAAATTAAAAAAAAAAAAAAAAATGGAAGTGGTAAAATGTTAACCTAGTGACTACATATTCATCGATTCCTATTATTATTGTTATTATTATTAATTCTCATGAGTATAAAATTACCGAAAGAATAATCTCCGGTTGAATCGTTTCCGTTTCCGGTTTTTATTTTATTTTTATTTTAAATTTTTTTTGCTCACGAAGAAAAAAAAAAAAAAACTAAAAACTCATCTCGTACAATTATCAATTTTTTAATTAAAAAAAAATTATTATTATTATTATTATTTTAGTTTTCTCACGAAAAAAAAAAAAAATGGCCGACGCCGTGTTTCGTTTTTGCTTTCCCACATAATGAATTTTATAAAATTATTATACGTTTTTTTTTTTTTTTGACTCCGCCATATTTGTTACGAACGATTTTTTTTTAACGGTTCGTTGAATTTCGTCGTTTTTTTTTTCATGCCCCCCCAAAAAAAAACGGTTATCATTGTTTCAAGCATTGTTTAACTTATTCATTGTTTAACTTTATCATTATTATCATTATTATTTTTTCCTAAATCGTGAAGTGAATTATTGAAAAGAAAGAAAAAAAAAGAAAATTTTGGATAATTTCCCAAAAATTTTTCTTTTTTTATTTAAATTCTTTTTTTTTTTTATGTACATAATTTTTTATTAACATCATCATCATTATCATCATCATCATCCCCTCTTTTTAATGAGTGTCACACCCATTATTATTGACCTAAATTGTACGATGAAAAAATTAAAAAAAATAAAAAAAAATTTATTTAAATGTCGATATTTAAAATGTTTTTTTTTTTTTGGGGGGGGGATATCGATTTTGATGACGTCATAAAATTATAAATCCAAGACCTGCGTTAATGATAATTTTTTTTGCGGCACAAATAAATAAAAAAAAAAAAAAAACATCATGGAGAAAGTCAGACCTTTGTTCCGCCGGGGATGGTAATTTTTTTTTTTTTTAAAGGTCAAAATGTTTTTTCCCTTCCCTTTCAGCCCCCCCACCTCCTCCTCCTCCTCCTCCCCGTAAAACATATTAAAATTATTTTATTTATTATTTATTTATATAAAATGTTTCCTTCGTACGCGTTCGATCCAATCAATAATTTAATCTACAACCACGTCGGCTTTAAATAATCGTTGAATAATTAAAAAGTGCGCAAAATGCATACACCCATACATTTTATTATAAAAATTTTTTACGTAAAACTTTTTACTTTTTTCATTTCCTGTTGTGCATCATTTAAAAAAATTTCGTTTCACCTTTTGACATACCTTTATTGAACGATTGACCTTTTCCTCGTTCCCCCTCCTCCTCCTCCTCCTTCCTCCATGAGCCCTGCAGCGTATTCTTTAATTCTTCCTTTTCCTCGACGACTATAAAAAAAAAAGTAAAATTAATAAAAAAAAAATTACTTCGCACGCCATTTTTAATAATTTTATGCATTAAAAATTACTGTAAGGGAAAAAAAAGTAATAAAAAATAAAATTTATTACTTACTCTTTTTTTTTTGCAAATAGAAAGTAATTTAAAAATAATTTTTTTTTTTATTTTTGGAATATGGAAGCCATTTTTATTTTTCATTCATTTCGTTCCTTTCGTTTAAACGACAAAAAAAAAAAATTAAATTGCGGTGGCTTCTTTTTTTTTTTCTAGTTTGATTTGTCGATTATACAATTTGTTTGTTCCCTTGCTTGTTTGTTTGTTGTTAATTATTTATTTATTTTAATACCGGTATTACTTCATTTTCAAAAGGAAACTAGTTTTATATAAAATTTTTTTATTTACGCTCAAAGTTTAGAAAGAGACAACAACCAATTTTTTTATACTTTTTTTTTCCATTCGTTACTTAAAAATTTAATAAAATAATAATATTATTATTATTTACAAGGGGGGAGGGGGGGAAGTAGTTTGAGTAATAAAAATTTTTTATTACCCTTTTAAAATAATCGTCGAAAAATATTCATTTACTAAAAATATAAATCTGAGACTTATACAATAATCGCAATCACGTTTTAAAAAAAATTAAAAAGACAAACGTACAAACGATGACAAACAAACAAACAAACGAATAAAAAAAAAAAATTAAACGTCGTGTAATATGTAAATTTAAAATAAAATTTTACGACTTGAAAATTTCAATATTTTCCATACTAAAAAAAAATTTTTTTTTTTTTATGGAGAGCGTAAAAGCAAAAAAAAATTGTTAATCCGTGAGAATAAAATAGCGGTAAATCTCTCTCTCTCTCTCTTTCTCTCTCTCTCTCTCTTTTTTTTTCTAGAAAAAATAAAATTATCAGGTTTAATAAACTTAAAAAAAAAAACATAAATCAAACCCGCGTGAGTAGTAAAAAAATAGAAAAATAATAATAATAATTGCAAGTAAATTTTTTTTTTCATAAAAAAATAATAAAAAGTAAATGAAAATAATAAAAAAAAATTTTCTCTCCCTTCCCTCCCCTTTCCCCCCGCCCCTTCCGTTTGAGAAACGGGGCCATTTTTTTTATTTAGCCTTACGTATACATATTATTATTATTATTTTGATAAAAACATAAAGATTACATTAAATAATTAATTTATTTATTAATTCGAAGAAAAAATAATGAGAATACAATAGAATTATGCGTGAGAAATAAAATACGAAAAAGTTATTAATAATAATAATAATGATAATAATGATATTTTTTTCTATTTAATTATAATATATGTTAATTAATTAATTAATTAAGTAATAAATTGAAGGAAAATTTCATTTCGTCGTGAGGAAAAGCCAAAAGAAAAAAAAAAAGAAAAAGAAAAATTACGACGACAATGAAATAATTTTTTTTCTAAACTTTTATTTATTTATTTATTTATTTAACACTTTCATTTTGTAATTAATTTAGCATCTTTACTAGGTCATTTTGTTGTTACCTAAAAACCTGAACGAAAGCAAAAAAAAAAAAAAAAATTTGCTCATACTCATTTTTTTTTTTTTTTACATGTGCTAATAAGTTTTCGAATTTTCACGTTTTTTTTTTTTTTTTTTTTTTAATAAAACGCCCCTGAATTTTTTTTTGTTTTCATTTATTATTATTATTATTATTTAAAAAAAAAAAGAATGAAATTGAAAAATCGTTATGTCAAAGATTTCCACGGTGGATTAAAAAAAAATAAACCGGAAGTTAAAATAATAAAAATGAAGATTTTTTTGAAAAAATAGCGTCCGTTTTTTTTTCCCAAATTGAAATCTAGTATTAATGCATTAATCATTGATATTAACCCCGGCGGCGATAATTAAATTGTAAAGAATTAAAAAGAAAAAGAAAGAATGAAAAAAAAGTACGTGAGAACGGATTACCCGAAAAAAGAAGTGAAATAGAAAATAAGGACGAGATGAAGAAGAAGGAGGAGGAGGAGGAAGAGGAGAAAAGAAGGAAAAAAGTTATATGGAGAAAAAAAAAAAAAAACCAATTAAAAACATGATGATGATGATGATAATAATGATACCCGTAACATCGAAATAAAAAAAAAAAGTAATAATAATGAATCGAGTGTGTATAATCTAAACACGGAAAAAAAAAAAAAAAATTATTTATGTGCCCCCCACAGACGAAGTGAAAGAAAGAACCAAATACTTGTCTCGTGTGTAACTTGATGAAATTGACCACTGAGAAAGGGAATAAACATCGGACCTAGTATATAAGCATTGGAATCCGATGGTATAATCATCAGTCAGTGTTTGTTTGTCTTAACTATAGTTTTACCATCATGAGGACCGCAGCATTGGTAAGACAAAAAAAAAAAAAAATTTTCAATTTTTCCAACGGGGAAAAAAAAAACGCGGGAAAATTTTTTTTTAAAATTTTTTAAATTTTTTTAAAATTTTTTTTTTGTTATTTTTAAAAATTTTTTTATAAAAAAAAAAAAAGTGGCTTAGATTAAAAAAAAAGGTAACTTACCGCGCTAACTTATCGGATAGAGTGAAGATATTATTATTATTATTATCGTCGTATTTTTCCATCGCGTGAAAATTCGATGGGAGACAGAAAAAAAAAATTCGAAAAGTTTTTTTGTATCACTCACGGATTAACAGCTTTTTGGATATTTTTTTTTTTTTTAGCTTAAAAACGTAGTTTCTGGTTTTTGTTTAAAAACAAACGGAAGCAGAAAGCTTTTTTTTTTTTTATAAATAACGTCAGTCGTGTGTAAATAAATATTTTATTCTCGTACAATCGAAATCTCGAAATCGAAATCGAAAAGAAAAAACGCGACGAATATTTACGACGAATAGAAATTTTTTTTTTAATTAATATGAATCGAGGTCTTACGTGACAATAAAAATCGATAATTTAAAAAAAAAAAAAAGAAAACCGGAAGTTGACGGATAATAATAATAATAATTTTTTTTTCTTTTAATTTCAGTGTCTGGTAGTAGCTTTGTTTGGCTGCGCCATCGCCGAACCACCAAGCGGTTACAGTTACAACCGACCATCTGGCGGATTTGGAGGAGGATTTAGCGGAGGCTTCAGCGGAGGTTTCGGAGGATTATCTGGAGGCGGTGCTTACCACCAAGTCGCTCCAGGACCACAAACCAGCGAAGGTCTAAATGTTGATTATGCTCTTTTGGAACAAGTCAAACAAGTTCTTTTGAGAGACGAAGCTTCCTCCGGCGGTAAGTTAAAAAAAAAAAAAAAAAAAAAAAAAAAAATTAGAGAAATCGAAGTCGGAAATTAATAATAATAATAATAATAACATTAGGTGGACACTCTCACGGTGGATTATCTTCCTCCTATGGCGTTCCATCATCCAGCTACGGTGTACCATCTTACTCCTCTGGACGTGTTGTAGGCTTAGATCTCGAAGGAGTCCAACAAGCCATCCAAGTAGCTCAATACAGCCAACAGTCCTATGCTTCGGGCGGTGGTTATCCATCATCCTCATACGGAGCACCAAGAGCTCCATCCGGTTCCTACGGAGCTCCTTACTAAAATCTTTTCAAAAATTCTTCTTTCAACCTATCTCTCGAAAGATCTCCTCTCTCTTTCCTTTTTCTTTTTCCGTTGATCCTGCTTTCACTTGAATCATTTTTTTTTTCAATTCACTTTCAACTCTCATACCATTTTATTTATTACTGCTCCGTACATTTTAAATCATTCTACCTTTGTCTGAAAGAAAAAAAAAAAAGAAAAATTTATTAATTAGATCGAAATGATAATGATGATGACATCAATAACAACATTCGACAAAGGGATAATCAATTATTTATATGGAAAACAAAAACAAACCATGTTAAAGTGTCGCCGTTAGAGAAAACATAAGAAAAAAAATAACAACAAGCAACAAAAACAAACATTCACGTTGCGGAAAACGAAAAAAAAAATGTTTCCTTTCGTCATGTAACAACAACAACAACAACCAAAACAATCGGAAAGGATGTCAAATCGTTTGTTTGTTTTCTTACGGCGTTTGCTATTAAAAGGAGTCGACAAAAATTAGCAATTGTTTATTGGTATTCGATTTACGTTTACGACAAAAATTATTATTATTATTTTTTTATAATGTAATGTTTAATTTTTTTTTTTTTTTATTTGGAAAGGTTTAATATTGACGATGGATTGTTTTAAATGGTTTTTTTTTTTTTAAAAAAAAGCGAGATTTGTAAAAGTTTTTACAATTTGTTCGGCAAAATTCGTGTTTGGTTTTGTTTGTTCAAATTGTTAAACTTAACGAAATTTGGAATCGATTGTAAATATCTAATTTGTTTTTATATTTTACGAGTGATTCAAAATGTTAAAATCTATATAAAAAAAAAAAAAGTGAAAAACTAACAAAAAAAAAATGTAAAATTTATATATATATAAAAAAGACAAACACACAACAAAAAAATCACAAAATACAATACGAGTGCCACCGTATAAAAATCAAAAAAAAAAAAAAAAATTTTTTTATTTTTTTTTATTATATTCAACGAATCCTTCTCAACCCCCCTCAACCCTCAACCCAAACCCTCAACCCTTTCGTACAAAAAAAAACAAAATTTCTCTCTCTCCAAAAAAAAAGAAACAAAATTAAAGTATCACGTGTCAGAAGAAGAAAAATTTTATTAGTTTCACTCATAAAAAAAAAATTATTTACGTAACGACCGAGAGAGAGAGAGAAAGTTTTCATTTTTTTTTTTTTTTACTTAAAAATTATTTTTTTCTTAATAATGCCAAAAAAAAAAAAGAAATTTTTTTTTTTTTGATTACGTGTTCGTGGGTTATGAAAATAAAATATCTGCCAAAAAAAAAAAAAAAATTAACGTAAAAGTTATGAAAACGAAAAAAAGCAAAAAACACTTTACAAGCTTTCACTTTTTTTTTTTTTTGCAAAATTAAAAAAAAAAAAAATTAATTTAAATACGTGGAAGAAGAACACGTGGTGGTAATAAAACGATAAGAAAATAATCAAGAAGGTAATATAATAATAATAATAATAAATTTTCCAGTAAATCGTGTAAATTAATCGACTGGAACACGAAAAAAAAAAAAATTAAATTCGTTTATCTTACGAAATGATAAATTTACAAACACGTGACTAAAATTATTATTATTATTATTAATATTTAATTAATAATAATAAAAATCCACGCATCATTCGTTTGTTTGTGGTTAAGAAAATTATTATTTAAAATTACATTTAAGGCACACGAAGTAATAGTAATAATAATAATAATAATTTAAGGCGTGCCTGAATTTTTTTTTTTATTTAAAATTTATTACATTAATTTAACCGTGAAACAAAAATTTCGCTTTGAGCGTTTGTCGTTGTCGTTGTCGCATTTAAATCTCTTGAAAATTTTTTTTTTTATTTACGTAAACTCACATCAATTTTTAATTTATTATTATTATTATTATTATTATTATTATTATTATTATTATTATTATTATTATTAAGGAAAGAGAAAAATAAATTTAAAAAAAAAAAAAGGAAATTATCCAAAATGACACGACTCGTTTGTATACACGTTCCTCAGGGCGTTTGACTGACATTGATTAAAAAAAAAAAGTAATTTTACGATTTGATGAGAAGGAGAGCGCGTTGGAAAGAAAAAAAATTAATTTTCGAAATACGAAGAGATGCGTACACGCACGCACACACGCACACGCAACTTGTCCGGTGGGGTCAAACCGCGGGTTCAAACGCGGGTTTTCGTGTGCGTGTTTTGGTTGCATCAAGTCACGTTTAAAAAAAAAAATTTGTTTGTAATTTCTGCTACTGGCACTTGTAAACATTATCTCTCTCTCTCTCTCTCTCTCTCTCACACACACATTCTCTCTCTCTCACTCACACACACACACTCGTGCCAACAAAACTCATGCCACAATCAACAATTGAACCATTTATGCAACATCATTTACAAAATCTTCCTTTCCCCATCTTCCCTCCTCCCCTTACACCTCCCACCTCCTCCTCTTCTCTCCTACCCCTCCGGAAAAAAGAAAACGTGATTCAAATCATTTAACACGAAATTGTATATCGTGTTGTTGTTGGTTGTCGGTTGTTGTTGTTGTTGTTTTTGTTTTTGTTATGAAACAACAAAAAAATTAAAAATTTTATTTTTTTAATAAAAAAAAAATAAAAATTTCATACAACAATTTATTTATCGTGTCGAAACGGATTATTATTATTATTATTCACTACTGCTACTACACGTTCCTCTCCTGCCACGTTCGTTAATCATCCATCTTTTTTTTTTCATAACATAATTATTATTATTATTATTAAAGTTTTTATTACGTAATTTTTTTTTTTGTAAACGTTTACAACAACGCGTTCGAACGCGTTTTTTATTATTATTATTATTTGAAACTAAAAAATATGTTATCCAACATAATCATTACAAAATTTTTTTTTTTTTTCAAATGTTTGCAACATTTGAATCCTCATACATATGCATGCATGTAAATATATAATAATTTATCGTCTTTTTATTACCCGACAAAAAAAAATTTTTTGATTCATCTTCATCCAAAAAAAAAAAATTATTACGTAATAATTTATTATTTAAATATTCCACATATATTTATTTATTTATTACCCTTCGGTTAAAAGTAATAAGTAAATAACACCCGTAATAAAATTTTAAAAAAAAAACGCGCGCAATTACAAAAAATTTTTTATTTTTTCGTTATCCTTATCGATTATCATTATTATTATTATTACGTTTAACGAGACATTGATTGGCATTTAATACATTTTTATTACGGGTAAATAAATTTAAATGAGAGACAAACGACAACCGAATAAATAATAATAATAATAATAATAATAATAATAATAATAATAATAATAATTAATAAATTCACGTACGATTTGATGATGTCGGGTCATTTCCTTTTGACCCTTTTTTTTTTTGTAACGAGTTTTACGTAAAAATAATAATAATAATAACGCGTTTAATTAATTATTAATAAAACGTACGAATAATAATAATAATAATAATGATAATGATAATAATAATAATAATAATACAACCGAAACGAAAAAAAAATAAAAAATTTTTTTTTAAAAAAAAAAAAAATCGTGGACGGAGATGGAATTTTTTTATTTTTTTTTTTGTTTCGGTTGTATTATTATTATTATTATCATTATTATTATTATTATTATTATTATTATTATTATTATTATTATTATTATTATTATTATTATTATTATCATTATCATTATCATCATCATCATCATCATCATCGGTGGGGTAAGAAAATTGTTATGTGATATAACATCTATTTAGCTACCTGTAAATTATATAACGTTCGTACGTAGTTTTTTTCGGACATAAACGGTTTTGGTATTAAACCTATAATAAATGTTAAGAAACGATTTTGAAAATTTTTCCATTTTCCTTTTTTTTTCTCGGTTTTTTTCCTACGAAGGGGTGATTAGGAGGAGGGGAGAGAGGGAGGGATTTCGTAACATATTACGATGAATAATTTTAAGATTAAAAATAATAATAATAATAATAATTTTTTGTGACGTGCGTTTAAGATTTTGGAAAAGAGAGAGAAAAAAAAATTTTTTTTTGAACGTTTCATAACAATAAAAAAAATTTTTTTTCTTCTTCATCTTAAACGATGAATGATGCATAACGTAGCAGACGACGAGCATGTGTGGTCACTAACATATTATTGCGCAATATACTTCATAAATATTATTATTATTATTATTATGTAATTGAATGAGGTTGGGATTGTAAAGAGTTTTATGTGTATATACACGCAAGACGGTAGAGAATTATTGAAAAGAGAGAGAGAGATGGATAGATAGATATGAGGAGAAGTTGTAAATTTATTATTCTAGAATGTTCCATCCGAGTTTATTTACGTACGAACGTAATAAAAAAAAATTCCAAAAGGAAATCAATAAAAAAAATTTTTTTTTTTTTTTTTTATTCAAAAAAAAAAATTTATTTTTATAAATTTTAATATACCCACATTTTGATGATGAGATTATAAAAAAGTACAAAAAAAATGATTATTATTATTATTATTATTATTATTTTACCAAAATTATTATTATTTTAAATAATAATAATAATAATAGTAAAACTCAAATCATCTTTTTATCGAATAACAAGTTACGAAATAATTTTTTTCTTTTTTTTTTGAACCTAAAACCTGATCTTTTCAATTTTTTTTTCTGCTGCCCCGTCTTCCTCTCCCTATTTGTTTTTAAAAATTAAACGGCAATGGAAAAAAGTTATATAAAAAGAGTGAGAGAGAGTGAGAGAGTAAAATGAAAGAGAGAGAGAGAGAGAAAGAGATATATAATATAAATCAATTTTTTTTTTTTTTCGATTTGAAAATTTTTCAATATGGCGACGTAATACCGTGCAAAATTTATTTATTTATTTATAATAAAAAATTATTATTATTATTATTAATATTACTATTATTATTATTTTTTTTTTTTTATATTTATGATAAATATAACTCTACAAAGGTACTAAAACAAATATTTTTTTTTTTTTTAAATTTCTAATTATAAAACAAGCATATAATTTTTCCTTTATTATCTCATTTCATAGTTTTTATAAAATTATTATTATTATTATTATTATTATTACTTATACTTTAATCAATAATAATAATAATAAATCTCTAATCTTAGATATATAAATATATATATGTATATAAATAATAATAATAATAAAATTTTTTTTTTTTTAGTTTCATTTAAAATAAAATTGTTTGTTGTTATTTTTCCCTCCACTCGTTTGTTTGAAAAAAAAAAAAAAAAAAGTAATTTAAATTATTATTTTTCCCGATAGTAATAATAATAGTAATAATAATAATAATAAAATAAATGGCGGAATTTAAATATTTTTTTAAAAAATATTATTATTATTCCGGGTCTCGAAATTTAAATGTTTATGACACGTGATTACGTGACAAAGGGTCAAAACTATTTGCGTACACGTAAATTCTTGTTTTTTTTTTTTTCTCCCATCTGTCTCTCTGTTTGTTTGTTTGTTTGTTTACGTGCGTTGTTGCGTATACGCTTATAAAATAAAAAATAAAAAAAATTAGGTAATAATTACGCTGTCAAAAAAAAAAAAAACGAGATAAATTTTTTCTTGTTTTAAACGTTAACTACGAAAATAAAATTTAAAATATTATTATTATTATTATTATTATTATTATTATTATTATTATTATTCCTCCTTCAATTTAAAATTACTTAGTTAAAAAAAAAATCGGGATTAATTTTTCGGGATGCAATCAATCTATTATCGATTTTTATTATTGATTTGTACGATTATGTTACAAATTTAAAAAAAAAAAAATGGTTCCAAGTTTCTTATTATAAATATATATATGTATATATGTATGCCACACACACGCACGCACACGCATGCACATAAACACGCACGCACACACACTGGTCAGTCACCGAAAAATAACGTTGACGAACTCATTATTAAAAAAGACCTTAATTTTAGTCTCTATTCTAAACGTTATGTAATAAAGTTGATAGTAATAGTTATAATAATAATAATAATAATAATAATAATAATAATAATAATAATAATAATAATGATAATAATAATAATAGTACAATCATGATAATGATAAAAAGGCCGTTGCTTCGCGGGCGAGCGATTTTTTTTTTTTTTTCTTATTGTAATTTATGCGATTATTAAAAAATAAAAATAAAAAAAATAAAAACCTTTGAAATTGATGCAAATTGATGCTACCGATGATCGATTAACTAACTAACTATAATGATAATAATAATGATGATTAAAATCATCCGTTCCTGTACGCATTTCAAGGTGTGGTGTCGTCGTGCGCGTGAGAACAAAGTAAACGCTTTTACGAAATGTACTGATTAAAATTAAATGTGCTCATGTACTTATCAATAAAAAAAGAAAATTTACAGTTATCCATGCAGAAATCATCCGTGACGTCGTTCCAAGCGTCACGATATAGTTAATGTATCCCCCCACATCACATCCACGTGGGGATTCATTAATTGGCGATCCCTTTGCTAGCGTATTCGTCCGTCGTCGACGTAACTTCCGTTTCTTCCTGAAAACTCTTTTGCGAAACGACATCCGTGTACGAGGGATCGACATCGTAGTTGATGGCGGCGTTGATGTTGTTGCTTTCATCCGCGATAATCGGCATCGATTGATTATCTTTTTCATCTCCGATTATGTTTGTCTGGGATTCGAAGAGTTTGTCTTCGGGTTGTTTGCTGTTGTTCTTTATTTCGCTATCGAAACTTTCCGTGTTGAATATTTCCGAATCGTGTTGTTCGAAATCGGAAACGGGATTTTTTGAATTGTTCACTTCGTTATTCGTCGACGACGGCGGTTCTTGCTCTCTTCCGACGGAGGACAAATTTTCTGATTCGAATTTTAATTTTTGCATTTCGAACTGTTGGTCACCGATGGGTTCGGATCCTTGTGCGTCGTCAGACGTGTCCGGCTCGTCATTGAGCAAAGGCATGGATTGAAAGTTGCTGGTGTTTTGTTCATCCTGTGAAGTTTCAATTATGTAATCTTCTTTTGAAATTTCTTTTAACTCTCCTGATTCCACGCCTTGCTGACGATCAGTTTCATAAAATTCACCGTCCTTTTTTTCCGTTTTATTTCCATCCGGTTTGTCTTCCTCTTCGAACTCCTCGCCGAGAATTTTTGAATTTTCCAATTCTTTCGAAAACGTCGATTCGGAATTATTATCATTTACTTCTTGCAAATCCTCAGATTCCATGTAAGCTTGAATAGTGTCCTCGGAATCTACATTAGTACTACCCTTTTTGTTAGTTTGAATCAGCTGTTCTTGTGTCGTCCCGGAGGCTGCCGATATTTCAGTTTCTTCCATTAAAACATCTTCGTCGGTAGGTGTTGGTGGTAGTGGTGGAGGTTCCAAACCGGAGGTATCGGGTGTGACCGATGACGGCATTTCCAAAGGAGTCATGATTGGCTTTTGCAACGTTATTGACGTTTCTTGTACCACAGACGAGGGAATAGAAGGTGGTAATAAGATTGAAGGTACAACGGTATCCATTTCGTTACTCATGGTTCCTTCGAGAACGTTAGTATTTGCTAGTGCTTCGGCTAAAATGTCTTGACTCGAAGTCGAATAAACCTGCGGTACATCTTCATTCCTTTGAGGATTTAAAAGTATTACGTTATTTGTAGATGTCGGATTCACGAATAAAGGCTCTTGCTGTCCGGCGGTATCGTATGTAACAACTGAATTGTCCATGCCTTGAACAACACCATTTTCATCCACCGACACCAACATGTAAGTCTGATTCCCATCAGCTCCAACTGGTCCCGGCATAGCAATGACTTGAGTTTGCAAAACAGGTTGCTCTGAATGTTCTTGAAATTGAACGATTTGTGCACCGTCGGTCTCTGAAGAATCTTGCGAAGGCAAAAGAACACTGTTTGGAGCTATTGTATAAACCTCGGATGATTTCTGTACGATTTTTTGAGTTGGCTCTACCTCCTTTACTTTTTGACACATTCTTATTACTTTCCCCGGTACATCGTTGGTGGTAATAATATAGGATTCTCCTTTTTTGCTTGAGCCTTGACCGGAGAGGAAAAATTTTTTTGTCGTTGGAGTCACTTTCCCTTGATTTACAATTTCAGTTCTTACAATTTTAGGCGTGGAAAATTTTCCATCTGCTCCCTTTTGTTTAAGTACATATGTGGGAGCTTCGATTGCATTTGATGCAGATTGAAGTACGCAATCACCCTGACTCGAAGACGCTCGCATCAATATCTTGGGTTTTTTCTTCAAGCCAGGTATAACTTGTGGATTTTGAATTACCTTGGTAACCTGACGAGGCAAAACAGAAGACGATTTTAAAACCACACCGGAGCCGGAAGATGAGCTTCCTTGAATCAAAACGGTTTTCCCACTTCCTTTATAATTTTCTATTAATCGAAAATCTCCTCCACTTCTGTTACCACCACCACCACTGGACAACGCAATTTTTTGAACGTTACTCGAAGAGAAAGTAGATCCCGATCCTGAAACTAAAACTTTGGTACCGCCCAATAAAACTTTTTTCGGAGACATTGTTAACTGTTTCATTATGCCACCTTTTCCATCGGGTACCATTTTTATAATAGACTGGGCTTGCGACTGTGTAGTCGCAACAGTCGCAGAAGAAATAGCATCTTTATCGAGAGCGGAGTCGGAGGCTGTTATGATTTTTTGACCGTCCACTTTAAATTTACTTTGCTGTAATCCACTGGTAGTTATAATTTTTTGTTCACCTAACTGATTCGTAAGAATAACAACTTTACTTCCCGGCTGGACTTTTCCTGGAGTGATTCTCGGACGTCCTGATTGAGGCGGTTGGGTAACTATAACATATTTTCCACTTTTCTGATGAATAATCGTTTGACCTTTTAGTTTTCCGGTGGTAAGTAAAGACTGAGGAATCGAATCCGGTTTAACTTTGAGGGTTTTTATATTTTTCAATCTTTGAGATCTTTCTAAATCCGATGACTGATCATCATCTTTTACCTCCAATTTTTTCCCATGAGGTAACACAATGCAATCTTTGGACGTGCTAGTTTGCCTTATAACAGGCATTACTTTTACAGAAGATTCAGTTGTTTTAGGCAAGGTACTCAAAACTATGGATCCTTTTTTGGATACAAAATTGCCGCTTTGCGATAATTTTATGTTTCCGATTTGAACAGTTTTATTTTTGATTGGTTCAAACGATAACGTATCTTTTGTTGTTTCTTCTAATGTAGAATCCAATTGAGCGTCGCTCTGCGAATCATCCTGTGCACTAAGTTCGGTGTTAGGAATACTCTCCGAAAACATTCTACTGATAGACTTTACTTCTTTACTAGATTTAATATTTTTTTTTGCCCCTGGTTCATTTTGTGCAAAATCAAATGAAAAATTTGCAGGGTCAGAATTGTTTTCTTCAGGTTTTTCAACTGATTTATTAGAAGAATCTGAAATTGTAGGAAGATTGGGTAATTTTGTCTCTTCTAGTAGAGTATCAATTTGATCCGATATGTCGTCCGAATTTCCTTGACGAGAATTAGACGATTTTTCTTTTTTTTTTTCTGCACCACTACCAGTTTTAATTTTTTGATCATTATTAGTCATATCGGAATAAATCATTTCTTCCTTTTCACTGTCCATGGTCTGAATTTTAAAATCTTGTTTCCTTCGGGATGAAGAACTTGTTGTTTCAACTTTCACCGTATCAATTTTTACAACCGTAGTATTTTCGTCTTTTTCTTCTTTTTCATCTTTTTCATCTTTTTCATCCTTTTCATCTTTTTCATCTTTTTCTACCTTTTCTACTTTTTCGTCGACATCATTTTTATTTTTTTCGTCGACATCGTTTTTATCATTTTCGTCGTCTATTTTTTCAATTACTTCATTCAAGTAAGATTTTTTGGCTCCCGGCCTTCTAGCCCGTCTCAAAGCTAAACTATCTTCAGGATTTACTACCGTTTTGGCTTCTTCTTTTTCTTGCTTAGTTTTACTTTTTCTTCGCTTTGTAATACCAACGCTTACCGGATTTTCTTCATTTTCACTTTTTTTTTTATCGTCAACAAGAAAATCTGGATCGTCATCATCTTTTTCGCCGCTCTTACTTTCTTCATCAACAGTACTTGTCGTCATATTCAATTCCGATTCATTTTTTTTTTTGAATAGTTCCTCTATTTCCAAATCTACTCCTAACTCTGTTTTATCTTTCAGGGGAATAACCCGCGGTATTTTTCTCCCATAAGTGTTAGCGTTACTCATTCCAATAAATCCATCTTCCTCTTCATCAAAATCAAAACATGACATTTTTTCAGTCTGATTTTTTTCTGGCGATAACGTATCCCCTAATTCTGCAGAATCTGCAGAGGGAGAAGCATCTTCATTTTTTTCCTCCTTTGTTTCGTCAGATTTTTCAATATTCGATTCTGAATTTTGCAAGCTTTTATCACTTTCTGTATCTTTTTTATCGTTTTCTTCATCTTCGTTCCAATCTGCAAGAAGTACGTCAGTAAATCTTGGCTTTTTCGAATGAAGTGCATCCGTCGTAGAATCATCCTTGACTTTTCTTTTAGAAGGAGATGTCGAACCTTTTGTTTTTTCCGGAGTTTTTGTTTTGTCTTTAACATTTTTACTTTTAAACGGTTTTTTATTATCGGAGATTTCTTCTTCGGTAAACTCATCATTCGATGTGTCAAACAATTTTTTGCTTTTAATTTTACGGGATTTATATATAGGTTTCTTTCTGATTAATTTACTATCTGAATCTGTCCAATTTACTGAATTTTTACTGCTGTGATATAAACGATGATGAGCAACAATGACATTAACTCTAGAGCTTGCAAATTTACAAATATGGCATTTATATGGATTCTCTGGGGTATTATCTTCAGATGCTGCACTCGACTGAATTAGAGTTTTCGATTTATGATCACTTTGGCCATGTAAAACTTTATTAATAAACCGCTGATGAGTTATCGGTCGAAAAGGAGTAACATCGATTGAAGTTCTCGATCTTGACCATGAACTTAATTCGTTATCTTTTTTATTTTTCTTTTTCCCACTCCCAAAAATTTCACTGTAACTTTCTTTCTTCTCAGGAACAAATTTAGGATCGTTTATTATGTTAATATCTCCCTTTGTAAGGCTTTCAGCTGTAGTGACATCAGATGGAAATTTTTTCATATGAGGTGCACCAGAACGAAATTTACCTAGCAAAACATTGAGTTCTCAATAAGTTTTTAAAAACAAAGTTTAAAATAATGATAAAAAATAAAATTTATAATATGAAAACTTTTAATTGTTTATTTTTAAAATAAATAATAAACTTACCTAAACCTTTTCTTATAAATTCATCTTTTCTTCTGCAATTATAATGATAAATGCAGTCCAAATTCTTAACAAATTCACTAAAAAAAGAAAACAACATATTATTTACAGTTTATTTTTTTTCTTCTAAAAAATTTTTTGAAATTTAAACATTATCGAAAAAAATTTTAAATAACATCATTTAAAATATTAAAAGTAAGTTGAAGTTATCAAATTGTTTTAAATATTATTAGTTTATTACTAATATACAGAAAACACAAACCAGAGTAAATTTTTATAAAGGTTAACTTTATATTTAAATTTACCACTGATTAAAAGACAATTCAAATAAGTAACTTACAGATTGTATAATAAAAACTTACTAATTTTCTTCTTGAAAAAATTTAACTACAGCAATTGGTTTTTTTTTCAAACCAGCCAAAATTTCTTTTCCTTCTTCATTTTTATCCAAATCCTTCACTACCCCTGGCCACCAAATGGGCCCTATTTTAACCCAAACAACATCTTCATCCAAATAAGATACTTCTGTTTGATCACACATTTTGTCAAAAAGGTTCTTGAACTCATTTGAAGTTAAATATCTGTAATAACATAAAAATGAAAATTTTAAAATTAAGTAAAAAAAAAAAAAAAGCTTTCACTGTTGTCATTAAAACTATTTTTGTACAGAACTTAATATTCTCATTATAATATCAAAATTGATGAAAAATAGCTTAATACAAATAATAATGAATTTTCAAAATGTAAACTTTCACACAAAACGGTTTTGAAAGTAAATAAACAAAAATTTATAACATAAAAATTATAATTAAAAACAATAAGATTTATAATTTCACCATTAAATGCATTATTTAACTAAAATATTACTTACAAACATTAAAAAACAAAAATAATTAATTCGCGTTAGGCTAATGAAAATTTTTACCAGAACGACGCGACATTTTTATCTTGTATGAAAACGTGTAAATAGAAAATGAACAAATGCATTAAATAGTAGTAAATATGGCAACACTGCAGGTACAACAGTATTAGTATATCTTTTACGATTTTAGGTTATGTACATGTAGTTTTATAATTTGTTCTATTAGGGGAATGTGTCACATTTGAATTTACTTTAATTTTTTATTTTTACGTAAGTTAAAATTTATTTTTGAATCAATTTAATCTTTTAAATTATTTTTTTATAGTTAATGTAAATGTTGTATTTTTTTTATTTTCAACGTGACACCAAGTAATTTTAATGAAACTACCTATTAAATTTTATAAGGAATTCAACTAAAAAAAATTTTGTAATTCTGTTAAATTAGATATTGCATTATTTGATTGAAGATATTTTTTTATTTTTTATATCAAAAATTATTTACAATAAAAGGTTTTGATATTGTTTCAAAGAACACTAATTTTTTAGGCATGAAGTATTGCCTTGAAATACTTAAGGTATTTTAAAACAAAAATACTTTGTAGGCTTATAATTAAAACAAAAATGTGACAAATAATTTCTGCCGCATTCTTTGTTCATTTATTTCCTACTGTAAATTTAGGGTTACACAGAAAGATACTTTCTATTTATTACTTTTTTTAAAAACTGTATTGCAGGTAATGATGCAAGCTTAGTAATTTATTGATCATCACCAATTTATTAATAAACGATTCATATTTCAATCACTAAACATTTTCATCAATTTTACATAAAATTTTTTATTCCATATGTTTCAGGGGCTAGCTAGATAAAGTAATAATGACAGATTTAACTTCAGGTTAGTAATTTAACTAATTATAATTTTTAAAAAATTTTTTTATGTTACTATACTTTAGTATAATAAATCCTTTATATGTGATGTATCAGAAATGTTAAAATTAATTTTTATTAATTATCTACAGCAGACGAAATTTACACATCAGAAACCAGAGGTTCTGACGAAACTGGTGATGGTTCAGAGCAGAAACCATTTAAATCAATTCTTCAAGCAATGAGGAAAGCTGGAAAAGAGCCTTTCCCAAAAATATATGTTGATGGAAAAGGAGATGGAATTATTTACGATCTTGCAGCTAAATCACAGTTAAAAAAAATTCAAAAAATATGGGTCAGAGAAAACATGAAACAAGCAGAAAAAAATAAAAAAGAAGCTGAAAATGCTGAAAAAAGAGTAAAAAATTTGGAGGAAGCCAAAAAAATTGTTTTAGAAGAAGATAAAACTCTTACGCCTGCAATTAGAATTAGAATAAAAGACAGCACTGAGTATCGTGATAAAAGAGTTAAGATTTATGGTTGGGTTCATAGACTTAGAAGACAAGGTAAACAAAATTTTTTTTCATTTGCGATATTGTAATATTTAAACTGCACTTGAATTACATATCAAACTGTTGAATTCTGTTTAGAGTAAGAAAATTTTTTTGATCAGATTTAAAAATATAAAATTTTTGTTTTTAATCCATTTTTTTCATTATAGGAAAATCATTAATTTTTATTACACTGAGAGATGGAACTGGTTTTTTACAGTGTGTGTTAAATGACCTTTTATGTCAATCTTATGAAGCTCTAATTTTGTCTACTGAATCTACTGTTTTATTGTATGGAACTTTAAAAAAACTACCAGAAGGAAAAACTGTAAGAAATCATTTATGAATATATATATATTTTAACAAAAATTCACTTACATTATTGTTCTTGTTTTTAATTTTTGTTTTGTATTTTTCAGGCTCCCGGTGGTCATGAATTACACGTAGATTATTGGAAATTGATTGGGTTGGCACCTCCGGGTGGAGCAGAAAACATTCTCAATGAAGAGGCGCATATTGATATTCAGTTAGACAATAGGCATATTATGATAAGAGGAGAAAACACAGCTAAAGTTTTAAAAATGCGTTCTGTTGTTATGCAAGCGTTTCGTGATCACTATGCCGAACGTGGTTATTATGAAGTTACCCCTCCTACTTTGGTGCAAACTCAAGTCGAAGGTGGATCTACACTTTTTAAATTAAATTATTTCGGTGAGGAAGCCTACTTGACTCAAAGCTCCCAATTGTATCTCGAAACTTGTTTGGCATCCATGGGTGATGTTTTTTGCATAGCTCAAAGTTACAGAGCTGAACAGAGTAGGACTCGAAGACATTTGGCAGAGTGAGTAACTTTATCTCTCTTTCTATCTCTCCTCCTCCTCTTCAAAAAAAAAAAGAGTTGTTAATGTTTATGTTCGTAGGTACACCCACGTGGAAGCCGAATGTCCATTTATTGATTACGAAGAATTTTTAAACAGAGTCGAAGATTTATTGACGGACGTAGTAGATAAAGTATTGAAATCTTCACACGGGCATTTAGTGTACGAATTAAATCCGGATTTTAAACCGCCTAAAAAACCGTTCAAACGAATGGACTACGCGGACGCTATCAAATACTTGAAAGAAAACAATATAACTAAGGAAGATGGAAGTTTTTACGAATTCGGAGAGGACATACCCGAAATGCCGGAAAGAAAAATGACGGATCAAATAAACGAACCGATAATGTTGTGCCGTTTTCCCGTTAATATTAAATCCTTTTACATGGCGAGATGCGCCGAAGATTCCAACCTAACTGAATCCGTAGACGTACTTCTTCCTGGAGTAGGAGAAATAATTGGTGGATCGATGCGTTCTTGGGATGAAAAGGAATTAATCGACGGTTTCGTTCGTAATAACATTAATCCTGAACCGTATTATTGGTACATCGATCAGGTTCGTGTTCCCGTTATTTATAAAAAAAAAATTTATTTAAAATCAAAAAACAGTAAATATTAATATTATTATCTTGATTTATTATAGAGAAAATATGGTTCGTGTCCACACGGCGGTTACGGTCTAGGATTGGAAAGATTCATGTGTTGGCTCCTCAACAGATACCACATACGAGAAGTTTGCTTGTATCCGAGGTTTCTGGAAAGATGTCGGCCTTAAAAATAAAATTTTTGTTAAAAAACTCTGCCGTATATGCTTTAATAATAAATAATTTTGAAAAAATAAATTTTTTTTTTTTTAAATAAAAACTTTATATTTAGCTTATTTAAACAAATTATAATAATTTTAAATGATAAAAAAAAAAATTATTGCCGATGTTGCCAAAAGTAAACATTGCTCTGGCCATGCTCCAACAACGTCGTGGTGATAAAAAAACGTTCTAGAAAATTCGATTAAATTAGACAAAAAAAAAAATTTTAAATAAATAATTTAAAATTAAAAAAAAAAAAAAAATGAATTTTTTACAATGGCGTTGTAATTTTTTTTTTCATCATTGATTTTTCAAAGAAATAAAATTATAATAAAAGAAATAATAATAATAATAATATAAAAGCGTTTTACGTATTATCAAAATAGACCTTGGACTTTTCGACGATAAACTTTTTTTTTTTTTTTTTTTTTTTTTTTTATCGAATAATTAAACGATTTTAAAGAAATTTGATTAAATCGAAAAAAATTTTTTTTGTAAAGAAGGACGAGGAAAACAAAAAAAATTTTTCCCAATTTTAAAATTACACGTCTAATAAAATCAACTTTATTATTATTATTTATTTATTTTATTATTAATACAATATTTTAAATTAATTTATGTTAAATAAATTTATACATACACATACATAAGCTATTTTTTTTTATTATTAAATTTAAACCATTTGCGTTTCTGCTCTTATTAATTATTTAAAAATTTTTTTTTTTTTTTAAATGAATGTGGCAAGATGGTATATTTGTCCATAAATAAAAAAATTTCTAAATGGAATAATGATAATATTACCGGAAAAAAATAAATTTTTAATAATTAATAATATTAATAAATTTTATTATATAATAAAACACCATTTAGTTTTTTTTTTTTTTTCAGCAATTAATTATTCTAAAAAACATTTAATTAATATTATTTAATTTTCCCCGTTTTTTTTTATAATAATTTGGAAAATATAATTAATTATTATTATCAGCAGCATCGGAATAATTATAAATAAATAAAATTTCACCACGGAAATCTAAATAACTAATTTTTTTATTTAATTTTTTGGTAATTCGTGCATTAAATATTTAATATATTTTTATTATTATTATTATTATTATTATACATTTAAATATCATCTTACCACTAAATTCATTTATTGTTAAAATATAAGAAGAATCCATTTTTATTACTACTCAAAGATGGATTATTTATTAGTACTCATGATGATTAATAAATTTATTAATTATTATTTGAGAGTGGATATTTCATTGCAAAAAAAAAACATACCATTATTATAATTATTATTAATTTTTTTCCAGTCCTTAATATTTAAAAAAAAAAAAAAAACAAATGATAAAATATCACAATGAAGAATAATAATATTAAAAAAAAAAAAAAAAAAATGCTGGGGGCCTTTAATTAAATAAGGGGGAAAATTTTTTTTTTTTTTTTTTTTTTTTTTTTTTCAAATGCTCGCTTATTCCTTTTGAATAAAATGAAATTAAATAATTTTTTTTTTTTTTAATAAAAACAAAACAAAGGAGTGGAATATGATTTATTTTTGATAGAAAAAAAAAAAAAAAAAACTAGCCTTTCAAAATTTTCTTTTTTTTCTTTTTTTTCTTTTTTTTTTTTTTTAAAGAGCAAAAAATTAAGAAATAAGTCTACATCGGTTTAAAATAATTAAAAAAAAAACAAAATAATTTAAAGAATATTATTTTCGTTTGTTTGTTTGTTTTTTTTCTAAAAAGTTAATCATATTCCAAATCCATTTGAAAATCACTAGAAGATGGTTGCCGTCCGTTTGCATTATTCGTATTTGATGTGCTTGCTACGGATGATGAATTTCCCGGATGAATATTTGACGATCTACGGCGAACGGCTTGAAACATTGCAGCTAAATTCGATGTACTACTATTGTTGCTTGTACTTGCAGAATTTTTTTCTGCTTCTTCGTCGCTTAATAAACTTTTACGACATATTGGACAAGTTCCGTGCTGAAAATATATATATGAATAATTATTGGTAAAAAAAAAAAATTTCAAGTTGGGGGTAAGGAGATTTAATTTGAAATATTTTTTTCCTTACCAATTCTAACCAAGGTACAATGCACGATTCATGATAGAAATGTTCACATTCTAATTTACGAACGGATTCTCCAATCTTAAAATCTTCCCAGCACACTGAACACTGCAATTTACTATCTAAAAAAAAAAACACAATAAAAGCAATTTAATTAAAATAAATTTTTTTTTTATTATGTTATCCTAATAACTAAAGAAATATTTTTATTTTAAACTTACCAACTTGTTCTTGACCGATTTCAGTGACAGGGATTTCCTTTATTTTTTCTTCATTAAGAGGAGGTGGACCACTAACATCCATATGATTTAATAACTGACTAACAATTGTGTCTAAACCTTCTCTACCCCATGCATAATCTGCAGGGTTTCCCAAGAAAAACCTGTCACAAACAAATTTATTATTTAATTTATCTCCATATTAATATATGTATATGTGTGTACTTACACTGGCT
>NW_002987080.1:153212-154996 GCF_000006295.1 Pediculus humanus corporis | reverse complement strand
ATATAAAAAATTAAAATTAAAACAATTAAAGTAATAAATTAATAAAAAATAACAAATAATAAAATAATAAATTAATTTTAACTTCTACCCATCAGGTGAAATTTTAGAGAGAAATAAGGAATAAGGTATTTGTAACAAGGTCCATCATATTATGTTTTTTTTTTTTTTTATCGAAGAAAAAAGAACCATTGATATGTGTAGTCATTTAAACATTGGAATAATTTATAACCAACCTAAGACGATCCATTCCAGGAAGGGAGAAAAAATCTTCAAGATACTGAAGTGTGTTAATTACAATAGCCTGATTTCTTCCGACACGATTTCTAAATGATAAATGATTTTGTCTTGTTCTGTTACTTATTATAAGTGAGATAATTAAAGCAAGTACACTAAAGAAATAAAAGAATCAATGTTAAATTTTTAAAAAAAAAACAACAATATGATGATTTTTTTTTTTTTTTTTTGATAAGGATGAAATTAAGGAGTAATAGGTAAGACACCTGGGGCGAAGATTAATATTATAATAAGATGATCCATGCTGATACCGTCTTCCATTTCCATCTCCTTCAACTGCTTCCGTTTCACCAGCCCTGGAGTCTCTATTTTGATTTCCCCTCCCAGCTACTCTTTCAAAAAGAAATTGACCAAGTTGATTTCGAACCTAAAATAAAATGTTTTACTTAAAAGAGCATTTAAATAATTTTAAGTTGGGTTACATTAATAATATTTGAAAATATAAAAGATATTTTCATAAACTTTTTAAATGTATACATTAAACTAATAACTAAATATGGGTGGTTTATCAATAATTTAGTACAAAAAATGAAAACACACTCTGACTAGGTCACAGCATAAAAGATAATTGTTGTTAAACTTATTATTATATAGCTAAATAACTTACATCAGAAAAAAATTCTTCCACTTCATCATCGCTGTGATCATCACTTGGATCGTCAGAAGTGTTTGTCGAATCCAATTCTTCTATGAATCCTCCACGACATGTAGGACATGTGTAATCCTGTAATTTAAACAGTTATAAAAATAAACAAACCGATAAAATTATTTTTTAAACGCGTCATATCACTACATCGTGAAATATAAAATAAAAACTCACAATAAAACAATTGATAACTAAAAATAAAACTATTCATTAATAAATAAAAAAAAAAAAAAGTAATTATGTACGCTTACTTCTAAAACACGCGTAATTTCGATGCTGCATTTGTGACAGAAAAATCTATTGGTTGTATTATCTTCGACTGTAGCTTCTGCCATTTTTTTCTACTTAAATAGTGTCAAATCTTAATTCACTAGCCAGCTAAATAAAATTGCATGACAGAAATGATTAAATCAAATGTTGAGTAAAGTGAGTAATGTTATTTAATGCTTAGCTTTTGGTTGAATTTTTTCATAGAGTAAAAATAATTTTCATTAAAATTTCAGACCGACAACGTTTATTTAATTTTTTTTTTTTTTTACCGTTTGCCAATTTTTATTTTACCAAAAAAAAAAAATAATAATAATTTTAAAAAAAAAAAAATTTATAAATACATATTTATTTTGCGAGTAAATTCAAATAACACGTTTCAATAAATGTAAACATTAAAAGCTTAACTTTTATGTAATTTTAATTTTTTTAAAATACTCTGTCTGTTTGAGAAACGATGTAAACAAATAATTAGTGTGGTATCCCTGGTAATTAATTAAATTTTGCTGTTCGTGGAATACGAGATTAGAATAAAAAAACCAAAAGTATTATTGACGTGTATTAAAATTAATAATTA
>NW_002987080.1:129939-153050 GCF_000006295.1 Pediculus humanus corporis | reverse complement strand
AACTGAGTTATTATGAAATAATTTACACTATTTTGGTTAAAATGATGTGAAAAAAAAAAAATTATTCATCAGAATTTTATTTGAGAACTTTTTTTTTTTTTTTTTTTTGTTATGTTTGATTTATTCTACAAAAATTGTTAAACAGTTTTGTTAACTTTATTTATTAAATATTAAAAAAATTTCAATTATTTAAAAAAAAAAAAAAAAAAAACGTCAAAAAATATGGTTGGAAGCCCTTGATTCATTTTAAAATTTAAATGGTTAGGATTATCAGTAAAAATATTAAATAAAAAAAAATTTTACTTTTCTTTCTTTTGTAATTATTTGTTGATATAAGGACAACAAGGTTAATTTCAATTTAATGTTTATCGAAATATAAATTCAAAATAGGTGAATGTCTTAAGTATTTGATAATTAGTTTTTTTTTTTTCTTTTGAATACAGACGACAATCACCCATTTGAAAAATGATACGATAATTCATTGTACACTTTTGTAACTTTAAAAAATTTTTTTATCTCTTTCTATCTTACTCAAACTCGATAAGGTTTTTTTTTCTTTGATACTTTTCAAAAAAAAAAAAAAGAAAAATTAATTTTGTCGATTATCGATGCAAGTTTTTATTTTCTATAGATTTAATTTTTTTTTTTTTAAATAATATTATTCTTCTTCCGGGCCCATCATCATCATCATCATTTTCTTTTTAGCTATTTTCGAATATTGAATATCTATTGGTTTTGTTGTGTCATATAAAGATGGAGCTTGAAGTATTATCATAGCCGTTCCAACGATGCAACTTAATGTAAATATCCATAAAAACAATCTATCTAAAACCATGGCTACATATTTCCAGTCTTCTTCAATCTAAAAATTTTTTATTGACATTAATAATCAAAATTTATTGATTTTGGTATTGAATTTCAGTTCATAAAAAATATATGTAGATATACATTTTCAAATTTGTCTTTGTTTCTAACGTGTTGTGCAATGAATCTGGCATCTTCGATTGTTTTTTCTATATCCTGAGTCGTAGATTTGTCAAATGTAGGACTTTGTTCTTCGTTTATGGCTATTTCACCGGGATTAAATAAATCATCGTCGGCTCCTGGTAAAGGTAGAGATAAAGGAGCATCTCCAAAACCAGGTCCCGATGGTACGTGAAACCGTGCCGGAAGAGCAGGTATTGAATAATCTGCACTAAATCGTTTTCCTGCATACCTTACGTATTTATCAATTTCTGCGGGCAAATCAAATACGCCTAAAAATTCATTTACAAAATTTAATTTTCTTTTCCGTTAAAACGTTTTAATTATTTTTTTTTTAAACAAAACTGTTACATTATTATTATTATTATTTTTCATACGAAAGTTTAAAATGAAATATAATAATTAATTTAAAATGAAAAATTAAATTTCAGACCTGTTAAAATTCTTTCCGGAGGTTTTATTTCTTCGTCATTGTTTTCGTCATCATCACTTTGAGGTCTTTCTATAAGAAGAACTTTTGGTAGCGTTTTAATAAAAATACGATGAACCCAAGGACTCATTTTATGAGTTACGGGACTTCGGAAATTAACATTGAGCACAACGATTGTCACAACAACGGATAACGTTACTAAAACCATTGTAAATAACAAATATTTTCCTAATAGGGGAACGGTTAAAGAAGTTGGCGGAATAATTTCGGCGAGAAGAAGGAAAAATACAGTTAACGACAATAGTATAGAAATACATAGTGAAACTTTTTCACCGCTGTCCGAAGGTAAATAAAACACTAAAACACTTAAAAATGATATTCCTACGCATGGAATGATAAGATTGACGGTGTAAAAAAGTGTTTTGCGCCTAAGAGTGATATTAAATATAATATCAGGATAAGGCTCTTCGCAACAACTGTAAAATTTTTCATTTCTAACCGCTGGCACTCTCATTATATCCCATTCGACCGACAAATAATAATCTTGAAGATCAATTCCCATGTCTATGGTGTCAGAATCGGGGGCTTGAGATATATGTCTCAAATCGACCAGGTAACCGTCGTACGTCCAAGATCCAAATTTCATAAAACACGTTTGCTCGTCGAAGGGAAAATATTCAACATCGATTTCACAAAATGATTTATAAATAGCTGGAGGTTTCCAATAAACTTTTCCCGTATGATGAAGTATTGCTTTTGTCATAATTGTAACTTCGTAATTACCATCGGCACTGTAAGTTTAAATTAATTTAATAATTTTCTTAAAATTATCAGGTGCTAAGAAAAATGACAACAAAAATTATTTTTAATTTGAAGTTTACTTATTGTACAAAACTATGTCTGGGAGCCAAATGTGTTCTGAGGGAACGTGAAGAGTATCAACTCCTCCATAATCATCCGGATTCCATTTTAATTTATAATCATTCCATTCCTGTTCAACCCAAACGTTGGTCGTCATAATTTGATTTTTTAAATTCTGAAAAAATCAATCGATACTTAAAATTTAGGTTTTTTATTTATTATTATTATTATTTTTTCACTCTCTATTACGAGAGGGGTGGATGTTTTTATTTGATTTGAAAGTAAATTTGAATGGTCTCTTACAACGTCGATAAGTTGTGAAAGTTTCAAACCCATTTTAACCGTTAAACGATCTGAATTGTTTCCGACCGGTCTTATTAATCTGTTGTAATTACTTAACAAATCATCGTACAACCTTTTTGAGTCAGGATTGCCTAAAATCCCGTGAAAGTAAAACAAATTAGCAACTAAGAAAAGCCACTCCATTTTTTTATTTGTCTACATCTGAAATGAAATTATGAAAAAAGAAAAAAAAAATTGTGTTACATAAATAATGTTAACATTAAATCTCTTATTACAGGTATCATTTATTATTATTATTTCGTTACTTAAATAATTCATTCATTTTGTAGCATTTGTAAAATAATTATTATTATTAAGAAAAAAAAACTAATCATAATAATAATTTTGTTAAAGTGGTCAAATTCTTACTTTTTTAAAAGTGACGTCATTTCCTCGGCCTCGCCCCGTTGTTTTGGTTCATCGTCCTATTATTATTTCCGAGAGTACGTTCAGTAACAAATCATGAGAGGCGCCATAACCGTAAGCATTTCCTTATTATTTTATTCAACTATAAAACAATAACTGAATTTTTTTTTTTTTCTTCTTCTTTTTATTTGGCTGAACATGTAAAAAGAAAATGAGAAAATACAAATCGAATGTTATGAATAATAAGATGAAAGTGCCATGAGCCATATTTTTTGAACGCAATAATAATTAAACGGTAAATTATAATTTTTTCTTATTAATTATAATTACACAGCATAAAATTACATTTCATTATTTTAATTATATTTAAAATAAAAAAGAAAAAAATATGGCTACATAATAAAAACTCTTGAAAACTTGATAAAAATTTTCTTATTAAAAAAAAGTTTTAAACATGTTTGAAGTGTCCAACAAAAAAAAAAATGAACATAAAACATGATAGATTATTAACAATTAATTATTTTTCAAATAATGGATTAAAAATAATGGCAGAAAACATAATTTTTTCACCCTGTAAATAACTAAAATTATAAAATTTCATTTAAAAAACATTCAGTTGGAACTTTTTTTTTGTTCATTGCATAAATCTTTTTACATAAATTGTTATTTAATTTTATTATGTAGCTTTATCATAATTTTATATAGTATACATGGTACATAATGTAGAAAATCACAATAAGTTTAAATTTGTCATTAAAAGAAAAGAAAAACATACAAAATTTAGGGAAAACACTTTCCTGTTGGATTTTCTAAATTGTTTTCACTTTGAAAATTTACCATAATTTTCATGTAAAACTCAAATGTAAAATGTTATTCAATACCTTTGAGTAAAATTATGTTTTTTTTTTTTTTTTGTGTGTGTGTGTGTGATTCTCAAACATGAAACAAACATAACTATAATAATAATAATAATAATGATGTGTTAAATTAATCATCTAAACTGATTTTTATAAAGAAATAATTTTATGCTCCCTTAGTGCAAAAGCTTCTACATGGGTTGGAACCTCCCATGAAAAAATGTTTTTCTTTTTTTAATTTAATTCGTGTCTTACCTTTATAAATCAATCGTTCGCGTTGTCTTAAAAACAAACATTTTTAAATCACCGTAAAATATCCCTCTACTAACTCCGAATATTCTCGAAAAAAATAAAAAATGAATTTTTTTTTTTTTTATCAATTAATAAATTGAATGTAATTTTTTCATAGCGAGACCGAATAAACGCACCGCATATGAAAAATTCATTTTTTGAACGCTAGGAGCGCTAAAATCGATTTCAATATCATTTTCTATAAAATGTTTTCTTTCTTTGTCGTTACGGTTTAAATGAAAATCCGTTTTTCTTTGTCATTTTTTTTTTTTTTTGTTTTTTCATTTTTTCTCTCTCGTTCGTATACGCCATCATTTTCATCCTTTTTTCAAATATAAAATAATAATTTTAGAAGAATTATAAAATAACCTCCCCCTCTCACGTTTCGTCGCAGCTTTTCAAAACCTGGATCTATTTTTTTTATTTTCACAATATTTTGTAACGAAAAATTGTTATTATTATTATTATTATTATTATTATTATTATTATTATTATTATGTCAAAACCATTAATAACAATTTTCAATTTTTAAAATTCATTTTTTTTTTTTTTTTCAAAGGAAAAAATGAAAGGTAATAATATAAAAGAAAAAATTTTTTAATTTCCTTTTTCTAACAACAGGTAATAAAAAAATAGCGTTTTTTATTAATAATTTTAAATAAATAATAAAAATAAATTATTTAAACTTGAAAGGAAAAAAAAAGAAAATCAATGACGTCACGTATTGTAAAGGTAACGTTTTAGGTCATGAACTTTTCCCTAGATTTTGATTCCAATTGAGTTTTTATGAACCTGATATTGAGAAAAAAATTATAACCTTAGGAGGTTTTTATTGTTAAAAATAAGCACGTTATTATAATCGTTTTTTCGAATTAAAAATTTTTCAAAATGGTGCCATTATTTTTTTGTTTTTTTTTTTTTTTTGTTTTGATGTCGTTTAAATTTATCGTATAAAATTTCAAAAAAAAATATGGTAACGGCCGTTATCATTCCCCAAACGAGTGTTAAAAATGCCTGATGACAATCTACGAGTGCTATGCTGAAAAATCTTGAACTTTTAGATCCGCAAATCGGTTTCGATACATAATATTTTTTCGTATACCTCGTTTTGAAACCTCTTTCGACTAATTTTAACGTTCTAATAACATAAAAACAAACTTCCATTAATTTAAAAAATAAATAATGATAGTAATATAAATGATAGATTTTTTACCCGATTCTAAATAATTCGTTATATGGGCTATGTTTTTTCATAACAAGACCAGGTTCGCCAACTTCGAAAAAAGCTTTACTTTCTTGCAATCCGCATTTTTCATTTTCGTTAAATGTTTTTTGTATTAGCTGATACCTAAATTAATAATAATAATAATAATAGTAATATTTTCGTTATAGATTTGTAAAAAGTAATCGATGAAATTACACTCACCCGACGGGTACTTCCGTTTGAAAAGCAAAATAACCGTGACGAATTTTTTCCACGCCGACTTCGGGTGACATAAAATTAGAATTTTTTTTTGACGCCATTTTAACTTTATAAAATTTTTTTCGAAACGTATCGTTTGCCGACTGTTTAAAAATCAATTTTTTTTCAATTACTAATTTTTCACCGAGATCATTATTATTATTATTAATTATTTACCTTGAAATAATACTGACTGTAGGAAACATTATCTGCTCCCACTTCTAAATAACTATTAAATAAATCCGATAGGGTTTGTATTGATTTGTCGGAGGATTGTAATATGGCGACGATCGATGCAGAATATGATATGTATAAAAACATGTAAGCCAAATAAATAAAAAGAGTTATTATTCTGCTCGACGGATGTTGCGTTTCTGCTGCCGTACCTGAAATATTAAACTTATATTTACCTGGTACCTTTAATGTAAAATTAATTGTGATGTAATTTAGTAACCTTGTTGACAAATGGCTCCTACATTATAAACGACGATATCACTTAAAGTAATTTTTTTTTTAGGTTCATTCGAATTTTCTAAATATTCTTGAGTGAATTCTTTATTAATGGAAAAAAACAATAGAAAACAACCCAGAGTAAAGAGGCCGAAACAAGAAAACCAAACAGTTTGGGCAAATGGTAAAGTAAATATATTACTAGAATGAGAAAGCGGTGGAGAAATAAGTATGAAAGCAATTCTAAAAAGAAAAGAAAATTTTTTTTTACTTCTCCAATACGAATCATTTTCAGGTATGTAATTTTTTATTTTTTACCATACCTTGTTGGTGTCATGAATCCGAAATATTCTATAATATCAAGTCTGCTTTTTTGAAAAAATACCGGCGAACCTCCTATTTCCACTTCTTTTCTTTGTAAATCTCCTATCATACCTGACCACGTATTGTTCTTTTGCGGCGTTCCCCAAGCGTCTTGAATTTTAAATTCTATGCTGTATCCATTTATTTAAAGAAAATTGTTATTGATTATGTTATAATAAAAATAAAAAAAATGAAAAGGAAATTCTTATAATAACCTGATATTGAATAATGTTTTCAACAAATTAATTGCCGCATGAGCTAATTTTGATGTCGTATCGATGTGTTTGTCGACAAAATCATCCAAATGTTTTAAACTGTTTAAATCTGTAATCTATTTCATATATATATATTAAATAAAAAATTTTTTTTGCTACACTCTGTAGAAAAAATTGAAAAAAAAAAATTATTCTTACAACGAAAGAACTTCGAATGGTTATCCCCTGAAGATTCCATCTTCTTATAGCTAACATTTTATTATTAAACATAATCAAACCCTTTTTTGGAGTTCCTTCTGCTAAAATTTCCGTTATCAAATTTCTCGTTTTTATTGTCTTGTACGGTGACACGACTGATATCTTATCAATTTTATTTTTCATTATTATTTTCAAATCGCTGTCGACTAACAGAGTTAAATTATTTAAAAAATCCCAAAGAAATGAATTTTCGATGGCTGAAATAAATTATTATTATTATTATTATCATTATCATCATCATCATCATTATCATCATGACATCATGTCTTTATCACTCACGATTAAAATCGTCATAATTTTCCGTTTTGTTTTTTTTTTCATTCAAACCGATGAGAAGAAGCCATTTGTACGGTTTTCGAAACAGATCTAAATATTCCGCCTGGAAAAAAAAAAAAATAATAATAATTTATTTTATTGATTGTTTATCGAAAGGTATTTTACGTAGGTGGTACTCACTTGTAATAGGGTATCCTTCCAAGCGGGACAATCCAAATCGAGTACGAATGTTGTCGGTTCGTTTATTTTAATATGTTTAAAATTATTTAAAGTCGTTAAAAACGTGTACCGTAATAAGGATTTTGATAAAATCGATGCGATATGGGTTCTACCTGATGACGAATAAATGTTAAAACTTACGGAATTATTAATAATAATAATAATAATAATAATAATAATAATAAAATCTTTACCTGTGTGATCGCAATTAAACACGCGATAATTGTGTGAAAAATGATCTTCGGATATGAAATCTTTTAAGAAATTTTCTTCGAAATTAGGCAAATACGACCAAATCGGTGAAATGTTTATGAATAAAAAAATTACCGTAAAAAAAAACATTGGGATTCACACTTATTATTATTATTATTATTTAAAAAAAAAAAAAAACAACTTGAGACTCCTACGTCGATTCGTCGGTTAACATTCGGTTTGTTTGTGGCAAAAGAGAAAACAAAACTCAAATGTTTTTTCTTATTTTTCATAACAAATATTTATATCGAAAATGATTTTTAATGGGGGAAGGGGAAAGGGGGAGGAGGGAAATGAAAAAATGACAAAAAGGGGTAATTTTCCTTTTTTTGTTTTTTTTTTGTTGGACGTTTGAATTTTTAAGCTAATGACTATAATAACATGTGTTTATGTTTTTTACTATAAATCCCCCCCCCAAAAAAAAAATAAAATAAAATGTCATTTGTACCGTATAATAATTATTATGAATTACGAATAGTTCGTTAATAATTAATACAATAATTTCTCTCCATTTTTCATTTGTTTTTTGCCCCCTCCCCCTCCCATTTTATGTAAATAAATAATTAAATTGTAAATCTCAGGTTTGAGTTTCGTCGTTTATTTATTTATTTGACATTTGAAGAAAATTTCATTTATTAAATCCAATACCTTCAATTTAAAAAAAAAATTTAAATTCTATCATAATTAAATTTTTCATAATAATAATAATAATAATATACAATGATGATGATAATGATGATGATAAATGTTTGTACACACACGTGCGCGCGCATAAACAAATAAAATTAATTTAATAAAATTTTTGATGTATTTTATTGATTTTGTTTTTTTTTTTAAATTGTCTTTTTAAATTTATTGCTTTTATCATGATCGTCATCATCATCATCATCATCATCATCATCATCATCGTTATCATTATTATCATTATAATTATCATTATTATTTGTATGATGAATAATTTTTTGAAAAGTTGAAAAATTTAATTATCATTATCGTTTGATTAATTTGTTTAATAAAAAAAATAAAAAAAAATTTTCCGGGGATATTAATTAAATTTTGGGGATACGGAAAAAATTTTTTAAATGAATCCCCCCTTTCTCCTCCTACCCCTCTTTTTCCTTTTTTCCCCCAAAAGGTTTTGACACGATAACTGCGCTTTCTTTCTTTTTTGTTTTTTCATCTCAAAAAAAATTTTTTTTTTTTTTTTAAAGGGCGTTGTTTAAAAAGGAAAAAAATTTTTTTTTTTGTAATACAATCGAATTTATTATTATTATTATCATTATTATTATTATTGTTATTAATTTTTTTCAAAATTTTTAAAATTTTTAAAATAATTTTACATAAAAAATTAATAATAAAAACATTCGGAATTTTCTTTTTTTTGTACCATTCAATTAATATTAATAGATTTATTATTATTATTATTATTATTATTAATTATATTATTATTATTATTTCCATGAGAATAATAAATAAAAAAATTTTTTAATAGAGAGTAGTATAAAGTTTTTTTTTTTTTTTTGATTATTTTGTCAAAGGCAGAAAGAAATGTCTCGCAAAATAATAAAAAAAAAAAAAAAAATGGAAAAATCGTATTAAATAAAATAAAAATGAGAGATGGAAAATGATGCTGCTGATGCTGATGCTGCCGCCGCTGCCGAGGAAACGAAGGGGAAAAAAGGTTATGGGGGGGGGGGGGCGGAGGAGGGCTCGTTGTTGCTTTCGCAGCAAAACGAGCCCATCCCCGGTGGCTGCAGCTGCCCGGATCGTTCGGGTGAACACGTGGGATAAAAAAAAAAAAAAGAAAATTTTTCCCTTTTTCCCCGTTTTGAAATCTCGAGTATAACCAAAAGATTGTGATTGTTTATTGTATTATTATTATTATTTTTTAACATTTATCGGAATTAGTGAAATGTAATCAGCTGTTAATTTAAGTGAAAATTTTTTTTTTTTTTTTAATTATATAAAAATGATAGTAAAATGATCGTGAAAACAATAATATTTTCACTTTTTTTTGTAATAAAAATTCTCGCGAATCCAGATGCGAAAAGGTTATACGATGATCTATTAAGTAATTATAATAGGTTAATAAGGCCCGTTAGTAATAATACAGATACAGTTTTAGTTAAATTAGGCTTAAGATTATCACAATTGATCGATTTGGTAAGTATTCATTTTTAATAATAATAATAATTTTTTTTTACAATTATTTATATAATTTATTGTAAAAAAAAAAATCAATAAATATTGTTTTTATTATTATTATTATCATTATTTTTTTTTTTTTTTACAGAATTTAAAAGATCAAATTTTAACGACAAACGTTTGGCTCGAACACGTAAGATTATATTAATTAATTTAATTTTCCATAATATTTTTTATTAAGATTTATTATTATTATTATTGTTAATTATGAGAGTTTGGTAAATTAATTTTTTTTTTTTTAGGAATGGGTGGATCACAAATTTCGATGGGATCCCGCGGAATATGGTGGAGTGACAGAACTTTATGTTCCATCCGAACATATTTGGCTTCCGGATATTGTTTTGTATAATAAGTGAGTGTTTATAATTACCTGATATCAGTAGTAGTGGTAGTAGTGGTTCGTTATTAAGTATTTTTTTTTTTTTGGTTTTAGTGCTGATGGAGAGTATGTTGTGACGACAATGACGAAAGCAATTTTGCATCATACTGGAAAAGTTGTTTGGACACCTCCAGCCATATTTAAATCATCTTGTGAGATTGACGTTAGATATTTTCCTTTCGATCAACAAACTTGTTTCATGAAATTTGGCTCGTGGACTTATGATGGAGACCAAGTAATTAATTTTTTTTTTCTTTTGTTAATAATATATTCTTTCCCCTCAAACTTTTATAAATTCTAAATGTTTGCATTGTTTTTAAATTATTATTATTATTTTTTAAATATTGTTTATCAATTGATAACGTTTTAATCACATCCGGTTTTCTTCTTTGTTTCAGATTGATTTAAAGCACATAGATCAAAAAGTTGGAGAAGATAAAGTAGAAATAGGTATTAATTTAAAACAATATTATCCGAGTGTCGAATGGGATATTTTGGGTGTTCCAGCAGAAAGGCATGCCAAATATTATCCCTGTTGTGCGGAGCCTTATCCAGGTAATTATTTTTTTTTAATCACAACATGAGAATGACAATTAACTCGTGTGGCAATTGATTTTTTTTGTTCTTTCAGACATATTTTTTAACATAACCCTTCGTCGGAAAACTCTCTTTTACACGGTTAATTTAATCGTACCATGCGTGGGAATTTCATATTTATCAGTTTTAGTTTTTTATCTGCCAGCAGATTCGGGTGAAAAAATAGCTTTGTGCATTTCAATCCTTTTATCACAAACAATGTTTTTCTTACTTATATCAGAAATAATACCTTCGACTTCACTCGCACTTCCCCTACTCGGAAAATATCTTCTTTTTACAATGATACTCGTTGGTCTTTCCGTCGTTATAACAATCATGGTACTTAACGTTCACTATAGAAAACCGAGTACGCATAAAATGGCTCCTTGGATGCGAAAAATTTTTATTAGAAAATTACCTAAGCTACTATTGATGAGAGTACCTGAGCAATTATTAGCCGATATGGCATTTAATAGAAGGCTAATGCGTGCGAAAAATAGCAAATTACATGCAGCCGCAGCAGCTCATGCGGCTGCTTCAAGCTCTGCAGCTTCTTCTCCAGAATCCGTCAGGAGATTGGGTAAGTAAAAACGAAACTAAAAAAAAAATTTAAATCATAGAAAAAATAATTAATTATTATTATAATAAAATAAAAGGTGGCTGTAACGGTCTTTATACAAACGCTTCCAACACGACTAGTGCCACGTTGCGTTTCAGCAATCTCATGGGTGCACTTTCTGGAATATCTGGTTATAACGGTCTTCCCAGTGTTGTCGGATTAGATGGAAGCTTAAGTGATGTTGCGGGTAAAAAAAAATATCCATTCGAATTAGAAAAAGCCATTCATAACGTAATGTTTATACAGAATCATATGCGGAGGCAGGACGAATTTGACGCGGTGAGTTTAAAAAAAATTTTTTTTTACATTTAAATTAATGATTTTTTAAATAAATAAAATAAATTACAGGAAGATCAAGATTGGGGATTCGTTGCTATGGTTCTCGATAGATTATTTCTTTGTATTTTTACAATCGCGTCAATCGTTGGCACTTTTGCCATACTTTGTGAAGCTCCTGCTTTGTATGACGATACAAAGCCTATAGATATTGACCTTTCACTTATTGTTCGTAATCAGTATCTTCCTGATCTTGACAATTAATTATAAATTTTTTTTAATCGTTATACGTTATTATATACTCTAAATTAAAATTTTATCGAAAAAAAAAAATATATATATATATAATCTTTATATATATACTATCGTATAATTATAAAAATGAAAGTAATATTTTTCTATTTTCCACTTCTTATTAATTATTATTATTATCTTTTTAATAATGTTTTAATTATTATTATTTTTATCGTTAATCATCATAAAATCTCAACTCGATAGTAAATCAAATAAATTTTGATTTTATTACTTAATATTTATTATTATTATTTGTAATAAAAAAAAATTAATCGATGAGAAAAATAATTTGTTTAAAAAAATTTTCCATGTGGATAAAAAAAGAAAAAAAATTATTTTAATTAATAAGTAATTATTTATTTATTTATTGTCATGATTATTAGAGATAAAAAGAATTACTCGCTATTACCGTAATAATTTTTTTTTTTTGTACGTACAATAGTAATGTAAGAAAAAAAAAAGAAAAAAGTTTTTAGTTATATTATTATTGAGCGAAAGTCATCATCTTATTTTCTTATAATTTTTTTTTTTGCTACGTATTAATTTTTTTTTGTTAGGTTTAAGGTATTTAATCAGAATTTTGTTCTCTAGGAATATTTAAAAATATTTTTCCAAATTGTATCAAACTTATTTCTTGATCTATCGGAATTCTTTGATCGTATAATGAAGGTGCTTGAAATATGATGGCACAGGTGCCTCCAATACAAGCCAAAGTAAACACCCAAAGGAAAAATCTATCCAAAACCATGGATACGTATTTCCAATCCTCGATGACCTAAAAAAAAAAAAATTTACGTCGAGTGAAAAATCGTGTAAATAGAAAAAAATGTAAATTAGTTTCATACTTCGTTGTCTTTGTCTGCATTTCTTATATGTTGAGCGATGAAGCAGACTCCTTGTAAGGCTGATAATACGTCGGAAGATAAATTTCGTGGAATTATATTTTCCGAATCTGCAACGATACAAAAAAAAAAAAATTTTAATTTTTTTTAATATTAATGACGAGGTGAAATACCGAATGCGATAGTACCTGAAGGTTGAGCGTGTCTAAACGTTGTACCTAAATTATCGTCAGATTCAGTTCCGAATGTACTTTTACAAACGGTTGTAACAGATTCAAATTCTGGACTACCTTTTAATTCCGGTGGAAAAGGTTCTCCAATGCCATCTCTGTGTAAAAAACAAGGAAACGAAGATTTATCGCGAGTGATAAAGAAAAACCGGAAAAAATAGTAATTGTACCTGTAATCTAAAGCTGATGCGTATCCATTATCACCGGAATCGTCATAACCGTCTCTTCTCACCGAATATGGAGGCCTCCTCATCATTAGAAGTCTAGGAATAAAATTTAAAAAAACGTTTCTTACCCACGGAGACATTTTATGAGTAGACGGCGATCTAAAAAAAAAAAAAATTTTTTTTAAATTTTCATAATTTATGAAAGAACATTCATAACTGTAAATTACATACCTGAAGTAAATATTTAAAACGCAAACTGTTATGAATATAGATAACGTGACAAGCATCATTGTAAAAAGAAGATATTTTCCAAGTAAAGGTACGGCAAGAGATGTCGGAGGAATAATTTCGGCGAGTAAAAGGAAAAATACCGTAAGGGAAAGAAGAATTGAAACTGTTAATGTGACTTTTTCACCAGAATCCGAAGGAAGATAAAAAACGAGTACCTAAAATACAAAGAAAATCTTTCAATAAGTTGGAGAAAAGTGTGGAAAATTTCAGGAGAAGATAAATGAAAACTTACAGTTAAAAATGTTATACCTACGCAAGGTATAATAAGATTTACTGTGTAAAATAAAGTTTTCCTTCTCATTTTTAAATTAAATGTTATATCTGAAAATGGAAATTGAAAAAATAATAATCAAATCATATAAATGATAATAATAATAAAATGGTATAAACCTGAATAAGGTTCGGCACAACACGGATAATATTCTTCATTTTTTCTCGCTGGTACTTCTAATATATCCCATTCAACGCTTAAATAAAATTCTTTTAAATCAACACCGACAGGTACTAAATTCGTACCTGGTTTTTGATCCATGTGTTTTAAATCAACCTGAAGTAAGAGAAAAATAAAAAGTCTTTGACATTTATGTACGAGTAAGAGAAATTTTTAAATAATAATAATTATTATTACCTGATAACCGTGATAAGTCCAAGAACCGAATTTCATGTAACAACTTTGTTCGTCGAAAGGAAAGTATAACACATTAATTTCACACGATGATTTGTATATTGCTGGAGGTTTCCAGTAAACTTCTCCATTGTAGTTAAGTGTTGCTTTCGTCATGAGCGTGACCTCGTAATTTCCATCTGCACTGTAAAATAAATAAAAATAATATATAATCGGTCATGATGAAAACCGGGTGAGGTGGTACCAACTTATTATAAAGAACTATGTCGGGAAGCCATATATGTTCAGATGGCACATATAGCATCTCTACTCCGCCATATTCTTCCGGATTCCAACGTAGCTTATAATCCGTCCATTTTTGTTCGACCCAAACATTCGTTGTCATTACTTGACTTTTTAAATTAACCTTGAAAAATGAAAAAAATGAAAAGTTTTTCTTTTAATTATCTTAGTAAGGTACAGGCATTACTTCCGACATTACCTCTATCAATTGTGACAATTTTAATCCTAATCTAACCGTCAAAGTTTCCGTGTTGTTAACGACGGGTCTGATAAGCCTGTTGTAATTACTGAGAAGATCATCGTATAATCTTTTCGCATCTGGATTAGCTTCCATTTGTACTGGTTTGAAACCTGGAATATCCAAAAAGGGAGTCAAACACAAACACAAACACATAGAAAATTAAAAACCTATTAATTTTATTAAATTATTTATTTATTTATTTATTAAAACTTACAAAAAACATCTCGCATAAATATTTCGGTTAAAATAAAAATAAAAAAAAAAATAAACATTCTTATCAGTCACTCTTTTTTTTTGTGCGTGTGTTAAGAAAATGCTCCGAACAACAAAAAACATAAAATCGATTTTTGGAAGATAAGCGCAAACTCTGGAGTCAAAGTGAAAGAGAGACAGTAATACATTTTTGTATAATTTCTCCAGTTTGATCCAGATAATTAAATTAATAATAAAAAAAAGTGATTAATAATAAAGTATTTTATTAATACATTTTTTATTATTATTATTATCGGTCACACGTTATTGTCTTATTCCCTCTTCCCCCCTTTTTTTTTTTTAGGTTGGCAAACCTTGAACTTCGCAATTTTTAAAATCATTTCTTTGATTCTCTTACGAGTTTTTTTTTTTTTGCGAAAAACTTTGCGACAACCTTGTACTCGTTTTTTGGCCCATTTATCGCAAGGTCAATTTACTTACTATTATTATTATTATTATTATTTATTTATTTATTTATTTATTTATTTATTTATTATTTTTTCTTAATTTTTTTTTAACCTTGAAAAAATTTGGGCGTGTGTTGTTGTGTAGTTGTCATCATCATCAAATCGAGTTTTGCAAAAAATCAATTTTCGCGGTAAAAGTCAATTTATTTTTTTTTTTAAATTCCCCGAGGCATGTTAGCGCGGAGTAAAATTCGTTTTTTTTGCTATAATAAATATTAGAGAAAAAAAAATTTTTTTTTTCAATGTTGGCAATAAGATAAAAAAAACGAACATCAGGTTTTTTTTTATTTAATTGCATATAATTAAAGTTAAAATTTTATGTAAAAAAAAAAAAAAAATCTGACAGGAGTAATTATTATTATTATTATTTTAAAATTTATAACCTTGAAAAAAAAAGGATGGCCGCCATTTTTAATTTCTTAAAAAATTTAGAATATTCTGACGTCTTATTTTCCAAGAAATAATCGAAATCTTTTTTTTTTCTTTTTTCCTTTTTTGTTTGTTTGTTTGTTTGTTTGTTTCCGTTCCAGTCTTTTGTTTCTTAACGAATTCCCATTACCCGTAAAATCATTTCCTATAATTAAAAAATTCTTCGTAATAATAATAATAATAATAATTTTAATTTGACAATTGTCGTCATAAAAGTTTTTACTCTTAAATATAAATAATAATAATAACAAGAAATGATTTTATTTTTGAAGGAAAAAAAAAGGAAACAATCGAAAAAGAGGTTAAGGTTGGTTGTTATGATTTGATGACACCGCCACCACTACCACCACCACCACCTTCATCTCCATCATCTCCATTATCACCAGTCATCTCACTGAAACATCAAAAACAAACGATAAAAAAAAATTAATGGTAATTAGATTACGTTAAAAAAAAAAAAGAAAATTAGTGCCGTAACAAAACTAAAAATTTTACCATATAATAGATATGTATTTATCCCGACTACGGTCCTGACTAACAAAAATAAATTCATACGAGATTGAACTCTCACGCCATTTGATGTCAATTTAATAAAAATTTATCCGCCGTCATTTTTTTTTCTTTTTTTTTTTTTTTTTACACAATTTCATTTTTTCCACATTGATAGCCTCAAACTTACCCAAAAAAATTGTTGTTTGTTGTTTATTGTTGTTTGTTTTTTGTTGTTTTTTTTTTATTTCCCCATCGGCAATGATCCACGCTCGCGTAGACATAAATAAAAAAAAAAAAAAATTGCGAAAAATTAACTGGCATTTTTCTGTTTCCTTTTTTCATTATTATTATTATTATTATTATCATTATTATTATTATTATTAAAAATTTCTTTTGTTCGATTTATTTCCTATAGAGTTCATCAAAGTATAAAAATATAAAATTATATATATATATATATATATATATATAAATAGATTGTTAGTTAAAAGATTCGTTATTTTTTAAAAAATTTTCGTTTTCATTTTCATTTTTTTTTTTTTTTCAATCAAATGAAGTTTTTCAATATTTTATTTTTATTTTATTTTTTTATAATTTATTTTTCGATCGTAAGTTATTTATTTATTTATTTATTTAATTATTTGGGTATCATTATTATTAATTAATTTTTTTTTTTTGTAGAAAACGTCGGGATTTGGTATGTTTGTACCACCTATAAAATGTCACTACGTGAAAACGTGTAACATAAGCGCATTAAAAAATCAAATATCGGATGATATCATATCGTCTTCTGCCACGATAGAATCCGACGATTCCAAATTATCAATTATAATGCCGAGAAATAAAAATTATTAATAATAATAATAATAATCATGATATTTTTTTTAAAAAAATTTATTCGAATGATTTATTATACCTAACAATATAATTTTATTTTCATAATTTTAATGATTTATTATTATCATCATCATCATCATCATCGCAGAATAAAATCCGTTAAATTTGAAAAATTTCATTCACAAAATTTTTAATAATAATGATGATAATGATTTTCCCACACGAACGTAATGATAAGAAAAATTTTTTTAATAAATTGGATTTCGTTTTGAATTAAAAACGCTAATAAATAATAGAAAAAAGGCGGGAAGGGGGGGGGATTCCATCAAGACAAACAACAACAACAGGAAAAACAAAGAAAAAACCGCGATACGGCTAAAACTCTATTATTTAATGAGTAAGAGAGAGATAGAGAGAAAGAAACTGTGACGATTGAGACTCAATGTCAGTCAGTTGAGTTTTACCTTTGCTATTGTGCGGACAGGATTTACTTGTTTTTATTATTTTTCTTATTTTTTATATTAATTTTAAATATTATTATTATTATTATTATTATTATTATTAATTATCATTATTATTATTATTTATAGGATTACACATATACACGTGGATATTTTTTTTTTTTTTATACAGGTGAGAAAATATTGGGGGGCGGAAAAAGAATTTTTTTTTTAATTATTTATAAAACAAACGATTCGAAATTTGGCAACAAAAATTAAATTTATTATTATTATTATTATCGAAAGTTATGCATTATTTTATGTTCTATGTACTTGTCGGTGTTTGTAAGAAAACGACGAAATTGGAAAAGACAAACGGAAAATAATAATAATAATAATAATAAATGAATTTTTATTTTTTATTAATTACGTAATTATTAAATTAATTAATTATTATTATTATTATTATTATTATTATTATTATTATTATTATTATTATTATTATTATTATCATTATAAATATTTATTTATTTATTTTCAAGTGTGACGATGTTTTCAAAAAATTTTTTTTGACTCCGTAATAAGGGGGGGAAGGGGTTCAAAAAAAAAGTTCCCCCCACAAAATAAATACGTGACGTTTTAAGTATTTTTAAATAGATCAAAAAAAAAAAAAAAGATGGCAAATCTCGTTGTTTTTTTTTTGTTTTCTATTGTTTATCAATAATAATAATAATAATAATTAAACCGAACATTTGTTTTTCTTTTTTAAAACAATCGATCGATGTGCAACACGTTCTCTTATAATAATAATAATAATAATAATAATAATAATAATAATAATAATAATAATAATAATAATAATTCGACAATGAATAATTCACTTCCTCGTTTTAATTATAAACAATTGATTTAATTCACACGAGTGTAAATGTTTAAACAAATTTGATGGGTACCTTTAATTTCAAGGTAAATTAATAAAAGTACTCGTTAAATATTTAGCTACGTTTCCCCCCGCTCTCCCACTACCCTCCCCATCTTTTTCTAGAAACGTCAAAAAGGGGAAAGGTTTCATTTAGTTTGATAAAATATAACAAAAACCAACGACCTGATTTTTTTTTTGCGTGCCCCCCTTCAAACTACTCCTCCTTTCCCCCCGTCGATTCAATTCGAATTTGTAATGAGTTCGTAACTCAACAATTACAAACGGAGTTACAACAAATAAATTTGAAAGTTTGCCGTTTGTTTTCTTTTTATTTATTCGCGTTTGCTCTCGGGTGTTTCAAATAGAAATTCTTTTGTTTTAATTATTATTATTATTATCTTTGTTTACAAACGAAAACGGTTGAATTACAATTAAATTTAAATTTTATTTCATTTACTACAAATATTTTTTAATTATCCACAAGCATTCATGAATTTTTTTTTTTTTTTTTTTTTTTTTTTAGATGAAAGAAAACGCGGGAATGGAAGAACATAAAATTAACAATAACAATCGTAATGATGAAGATGAAAATGATGATGGCGGCGGTGGTGGTGGCGGTGGTGAAAATGGCGACGATAGTAATGATTATTATTGGTTTGGTGATCTCACGAAAGGGAAAAAATTAGAAGATGAATATTTATTAGGAGATATAATCGGAAGGTAAAAGGATGATAACACCCCCAACCCCCGTCGGTTTTTATTTGAGGCACTAAAACTCCCGACGATCACGGCGAAAATCATTTTTTTTCCTAATTGCGAAAAATTTCAGGTACGCGTTATCGGAAAATTTTAATGATAAATTTTTTTTTTCTTGTTCTTTGTCGACGCGATGACGTTAATGAACAGGACGAGACAGGAAAAAAAAAAAAACGTAAAATTAAATACGTGATGACGGTTGTCGTTCGTATAAATGACAAAACAACAACAACAACAACAATTGTGCGTGTGTGTGAGTGTGCGTGTGCGTACGTTTTTAAAAGCGTGAAATAATTTTTTAAACAGAGGCAACATATGAGTAATTAAACATTTGTAAAAAAAAAAAAATATTTTTAAAAACAAACAAACAAACAAACAGGAGTCGGAGGACTCATAATTGAAAATTAATTAATATTGTATTTCATCATTTAAATTAATTAAAACGATTTTTTTTTTTTTTTTTTGAGAAAATCCGGAAAATTTTTTTTAATATGAAAAAATTAAAATTTTTAAAAACAATGTGTGAGGTTGTCGTTGTTGTTGTTGTTGTTGTTGTTGTTGTCGTCGTATAATTTATTTACAACTTTTCTTATCGTTTCATAACAGTTAAAAAAAAAAAAAAAACGTTATTCATCGTAGAAAAGAATTCATTTCGTTATTTAATTTTCTTTAAACACAAACATTTTCAATCTGTTTTGTTTTATTGTGTGTGTGCGTGTGTTTGTTATTAACAAACGTATGTTTTAATAAACTATAACGCGCACTCACACACCCACACACACGCGCGAACAAACGGAAATTTTTTCATTCTCATTTAGGAGTAAAAAAAAAATGAAATTTCAAATAGGTTTCCATCTAAGGTTTCACTCTCGTCGTGATCCTTTTTTTTTTTGCATTTCCGTTCCGCCATATTAAACTGAAGACATTAATTTTTTTTTCTTCCTCCTCTCTCCCCCCTGCAGGGACGCAACATCAACAATTTATAAATGTCTTAGAAAAGGTAGAACGGAATGGGCGTGTAAAGTTATGAAAAAAGTAAGAAAAGTTTTTTCTTTTTTTTTTGTTTTTTTTTTAAATAATAAATTGTTTGTGTTGATGTATGAACCTTTTTGTTTGCCTTTTAAGGATCATTTAAATAAAAAAGAAGCTCAGATGAAAATTTCTACATTATTAGAATTAAATCATCCGAATATCGTAAGTCGTCCATCGTTGTTTCTTTCCTTTTTAAACATGTCGGAAAATTTTTTATTAATTACTATTATTATTATTATTCGTAAAGATAAACATAAAACAGGTTTTTGAAACGGAAAATGAAGTGCAATTAGTCATGGAATTGGTACACGGAGAAGAATTATTTGAAAAAATTGTCGGAAAAGGTTTTTATTCGGAAAAGGATGCAGCACAATGCGTCGGTGACATATTGAAAGCTCTCCAGGTATTTTTAATAAACAAACAAACAACAATCGAATTTATCGTTTGAATTTGTTTTTTTTTTTTAAATTGTTTGTTTGTTTGTTTGTTTTTATAATAAAGTATTTACACGGTCACGGTATCATACATAAAGATTTAAAACCGGAAAATCTTTTGTACATATCCGAAACTGATGATTCCGAATTGAAATTGGCAGATTATGAAATGAACGTTTTACTGTCGGACCGACAGCAAGAAATCAACAGAAATTGCGGATCGTTTGGACTTTCGGGTAAATTTTTTTTATTCGTTTGTTTGTTTGTGTTCTGCATTCTTCAATGCGTCGTTTGTTTGTTTGTTTAGCTCCCGAATTAATTCTTAATAAGGAATACGATTCTTCCGTCGATTTGTGGTACGTCGGAGTCGTCACTTACATAATGTAATCAAGTTTTTTTTTAAATGATTTTTTTTCGACAGCATTTTTTTACGATGATAATAATAATGAATGATTGTTTACGATAGGTTATGTGGTTTCGAACCGTTTTTAGATGAAAAAAGTCAAGTGCCGACGACAGGAAAAATAATAAATGGTGATTACACTTTTCCGTCGCCATGGTGGGATGAAATTTCAGACAGCGCGAAAGAATTAATAACTAGAGTAAAATTATTATTATTATTATTTTCTCTTTCCTGTCGAAAGTTTATAACCTTTGATGATTTTCAAATCTTTTTCGACTATTAATCGATTATTATTATTATTATTTAAATGTTGCGTTGATTATTTAGTTGCTGTCGACCGATCCGAAATTAAGACCGACGACAACCGAAGCTTTAAATCATCCGTGGATTTTAGGAATTTCTGTTGGACATCTTCACATGAACGATACCATTCTTAAGCTGAGAGAATTCAATGCGAGAAAAAGATTTAGGGTGAGTTTAATTTAAAACATCAAACGACAGGAATTTTCCTTTTTGTAAACTCATGATCGATACAAATTTTCCAACTTTTCCTTTGTGTTTAATTATTTTTCCTTTTTTCTTTTTTAACGGTGACAAAGGTGATGATTAATTTAGGCGGGGAGGGTGAAATGCGATATTAAAAATATAATGTTTCCTTTTAAAAAAAAAAAAAAAAACATGTCCTTTCATTATGTATATTGTTTTTCTTTCGTAGGTGGCAACAAAAGCCGTTCTCGCAACAAGACGAGCTTTAAGTTTTCTACCTAATAAAAATAACGGTGACAATGATAAAACAGTTTTAAAAAGTTTACAAAAATCACCGTTAGATGGTACGGTCATTGATTTAAAAAAAAATACAAACGGCGACGGTAATAATGAGAGTTGTAAACTTTCACCAATAGATGTCAGTGATAAAGACAACATTGATATTATAAAAAATTTAACAATAGATGGCAGTGTACTTGATAACGAAAAAAAATTTGATAACGATTCGGAGCAATATCAATACAAAGGAAACTGTGATAACAATTCAAGATGATTTCATTTATTTATTAAAAAAAAAAAAAAAAAAAATGACTGAATTATTAAATTTAAATAAACGGTAAGATTATAATAAAATTACTAAAATAATTTTTTATATATATAAATAACACGTTCGATGAAATTATGTTAAGTCCATTGAATTATTGTCACGAATATAAAGTTTATATGGAAAAAGATAAAAATGGACATCGTTCGTTAATGACTCTGAAATAATCCATAAATTTAAAAAAAATTATTTTTGCTATCGTTCATGAACGCAAAACATTAAATTTTCTTTTTTTTTCTTCCCCCGTAAATAATTAATAATAATTAAATTACAATAATAATAATAGCAGTACGGTATGATAATAAAGAATTTGTTAAATGGAATAAATAAATAATTTAGGGAATGGGGGGATCCCCATTTTTTTTTTTCAATAAACGTACCACTGATGATAATAATAATAATAATTAATGATTTGTCGTAAGTGAAAAAAATCGGAAAAAAAGTAATTTTTTGCGTTCGAACGGTCAATTTTACACAATTTGTCACGTTAAACATCATTAATAACTAGATTAGGACAGACGTTTTAGGTGTGTGAATTTCTTTCTTTTCTTTTCTTTTCTTTTCTTTTTCGAATCACCCTTACCGAAATATTTCCATTTTCAACCCCTCCACTAAAATAATAATTAGAAAAAATAATTTCCAAAATGTTTTTTTTTTGTCGTTCTCAAAATATTTTCCACAATTTGCAAAATATTTTTATTATTTCTCCCTCCCCTCCCTCTCCCTCTGCACGTTATTCGGTGGTTGTTGTTGGCTCTTATAGTTAATAACTTTTTATAATTACATTTATTATTATTATTATTTTTCTCTTTCAACCCTAATTTTTTTTAAAAATACTTTTTGATTCAGTGCTTCCAGCTTTCGTGACTGGATAAAATAACAAAAAAAAAAAAATATAATTAAT
>NW_002987080.1:88308-129860 GCF_000006295.1 Pediculus humanus corporis | reverse complement strand
AAAAAAAAAAAAGAAATAAATTTTTTCTGGACAAAATAACTCCGCCATTTTTTCTTTTTCTTTTTTTTAATTTATAAGAAAAAATTATTATTATTATTATTATTATTATTATTATTATTAATGATAATAATCGATAAATCAATTTATTTACAATCGGAAACAGCAAAATTTTTTTAGGAAAACAGGTAAAAAGGGATAAAAACTTTTTGGGAGGGTCCGGAAAATGATAAATGAATGGAAAAATAAAAAAGGTCACAATTCGGACGTGACATTTAACGTAACCGTCGTCGTAGAACACTTTTGAGGTTCAATAAAATTCCTTTGAGACTAAATTTTAATAAAACAAAATATGTACAAACAAAGGAAAAAAGGAAAAGAAAATCTCGTCTCGCGTTTTTTTTTTTTTTTAATCCCCTCCCCTTATAACTTCGTGGAAATATTTAATATCGTAATCATCATCATCGTAGTAAAATATATTTTAAAAAAAAAAAGTAATAATAATAATAATGATGATGATGGTTAGAATGAAAAGAAAGGTTGTCATGGAATCCCATTCGCTCCGTGAAAACTAAAACACAAATGAATTATTTACAGCAGAAGAAAATAACATGATCGGATTTCTTATCAATGCTTCAACACCTTTTGATAATAAAAAAAAAAAAAAAAAAAAACTCGAAAGCCTTTTTTTACGCTTTTAACATTGAAAAATTAATTAAGTAATAATAATAATAATAATTCTATTATTCGATGGGAAACGAAATTAACAATATTGTTGTTGTAGGTGGAAGGGGAGTAAGGGAGGAGGAAGAGGAGAAAGGGGAGGGTTTGAAGGGCGTTAAACCAACCTTAAAAGCTGTCGTGTGAATTTTTTTTTTTACGACGAATAAAGTATTTATTATTATTATTATTAAATAAAAATGAAGGGAAATATAAACAGTAGGAGTGTATGTAGGGGGGGGGGTGAGGTGGAAAAATTTATTTATAAAAAAAACGTTATTGACGTTGATTTTAAAAAAAAGTAAAAATGGCTGTCGAAATAAAAATTGGCTTTATAAGGGATTCAATGTTGTTTTGTTGACGTTTGTTTTAAAAAAAGATTCTTTTGGTTTTTTTTTTTTTTTTTTGATCAGGACCCCAGAGACAAATGTGGAGGAGGAGGAAGGGAGGAAAGGGATGAGGGGCGGCGGTTGTCACCGAGATTCAAATGTCAATTTTTTTACACGTCTCGTTTTTTCTCACTTTTTTTATTTTCCCCCGAGAATAAAAAAATTTCTTTTTTTTTTTTTTTTTCTTGGCTTAATTTTAATGAGAATTTTTTGTTTTTTGTTTTCTTTTCTTTTTTTCTTCCTTTTACTTTTTTTTTTCTTTCTAGAAATTTAAACAAAACAAAACAAAAAACAACAAATTTGACGTCATCGCGCGTACGTCGTAAAATTAAAATGGGGGAAGATTTTTCTTTTTTTTTATAGAAAAAAAACTCGTATTTTGAAAATGGTTTATTAATAGTTTCAAACATATTTATCATTATTATTATTATTATTTAAAGTTTTTTTGGTTGGGGGAGGGAGAAAGAGGAGGAGGAGAGGGCTGAAATTGAAACGGGAAGAAAAAAAATTTTTTTTTAATTCAAAAAATAATAAAAAATCGTTCGGGAATATTTTTGCGCGATTCGCATTTTTTTTTATTTTCGGAGGGAAAATGGGGGGAAATTTAGATTTTTGGAGAAAATTGTTCGAAGCACTATCATAAAAATTATTTTAATGTTTTTTAATTTTGGGGTACGAAAACAATAAAATAAAATTTTATTTCAGGGATAAATTACCAAAAAAAAAAAATTTTTTAATTTTTTTTTTCCCGGGGGGGGGGTTCCCTTTTCCAAATCCTCTCACTTTAATTATTCGATAAGGAATTTGAAAAAAAAATTTAAACACATTTTCATCCAGGTTTTGACAAGATTCCAAAAATAAAATTCCAGAAATGAAAATCCACAAAATTATAATTAAAAAAATTTTATTTTTATTATTTTTCAGCGGCGGTGATGGCGGCGTCGGCATCGGCGGCGGTTCAAAAAAAAATTTTTTTTTTAAGGTGGGGTCTTCTGTACACAGAGTCGCAAACCTTAGAAAAAAAATTTTTTTTTTATATAAAAAAAAAAAAAAATTGGCAAAAAATCGGATCCAATGAGAGAAGCTGTAACCGAGATTCGTTGCCATAGAAATACGAAAACAAGCAACTATTTAAATGAACCTGTACGCTCATTGTTATCATATGCGAACCGTCATCTTTTTATAATATTCGACCCAGGTATTTTACTTAAAAAGAGAAAATTTTTTTTTTTTTTTTCGTAGGTAAAACGTTTTGTTATTATTATTATTATTACATTTTTTTTTTTTTACTGTGAATGTAAATCTCATGTTTGACTTATGACGGAAGAATTATAAATGAAAAATCAATAAAAGCTCAAGTTTTAATAAGAAAAGAAGAGAAAGAAGAAGAAAAAGTAAAAAAAAAAAAAAATTAGGTCATTCCAAGGAATAGAAGATTAAATTTTCGGGATTTTCGCGTTTTACATAATTTTATAACTTCCTCCTTCCTTCCGTCCTTCCTTCCTTCTTTCCTCTCCACTTCCGCTTTCAATTTTTTTTTAAACTCATGTGAAATTGTTTAAAATTTTTTTTTTTTTTTTTTTTTTTACAAAAAAAGCCCTTTTTGTTTTTTAAATTAAAAAAAAAAGATAAATTTCGATGACATCCCTTCGACGACCACGAAGGAGGGTTGATTTTCTTCTTTTTCTTTTTTTTTTTTTAGTCTTTGTCTCTCCCTAAAATTTAGGGGTTGTAAATGAGTCATATCATTTAAGAAACGGTTTTCTGATTTTTTAAAATATTATACAAAAAAACAAAAAAAAAAGTTGTTAAAATGGCACAGATAATCGATTCAGATAAAAAAAGTTTATTTAATAAAAAAAAAAAACAGGGGGACGAGGGGACGGGGGGGACGGGGGGTTAAAGAAAGAAAACTTTAAAGTAAAATATTTACAGGAAACGGAAACGATTTTTTATCAAAATAGGTGACAGATTTAAATTTTTATTATTTGCCGCTTAAACTTTTTTTTTCCTTTCCTCCCCTCTCCCCCGAAAAAAAACGGATTTCGTAATAATAATAATAACGATAATAAATTTCTTTTTTTAAACGTCATTCTTCGTTAAAATTTTTTAAATTAATAAAACCTCACGAAAAATTATTATTATTATTAAAAAAAAAAAAAAAAGAGGAAATGAATGAAAAATTTAGTTTATTATTATTATTTTGCTCTCGTTAAAAGTTTTTTTTTTTTTTTTCGTTCCCTTCGTCTGTAAAATATTTACAATTAAAAAAAAATAAAAATGGCTTCCGCCGGCGTATTTGTTTATAAAAAAATTATAATAAAAAAAAATAAATTAATTATTAATTAATAATAATAGAAAAAAAAAAAATAAACAAAAAAAATAGAAAAAATATGTAAAAGTATATAAAATTATTAAAAAAAAAAAAAAAAATTCGTTTTCAGCACTTTGGCATCATCGATAATAATAATAATAATGGATAATCAAAAAAAAACTGGTGATACTACGAACCCGAAAACAACAATATCAGATTTGGAAAAGAGAAGATTACAATTTGAATTAAAAGCAGCAGAAGAAATTGCCATATTAAAAGAAATAGTTATAAGAAAAAGATTGGCATACGAATTGGCATCGTTAGAAGATGGAAATCCTAGTAACAACGACGGTTTATTTAATAATCCAAGTATTATTATTATTATTATTATTATTACGACGATATTATTTTATATTGATTTATACGTTAATTAATTTTTTTTTACGATTAATTTATTTAATAGGAATGCCACCACAAACGAGAGACATATCAAGTAAAACAAACAATGCGGAAATAATTAAAGATAATGATATTAAAAAATTTTTACCACCTAAAAGTAAGCGTAATAAAAATTTTTTTATGTATGTATGTAAATGTTATCGGTAAGTAATCATGAAATAATATTATTATCATTATTATTAAAAAAATGATTTATCGAATTTTTTTTTACCGTAATAATAATAATAATAATAAAATGATAAAAATGTCGTCGTATGGATTATATATCAAAAAATAAATAAAATGACAATATTTTAATAATAATCGATCACTTTTTTTTTTTATATAAAATTTTTTAATATTTTATTTATGACGGGTAATATTTTTTTAAACTATTTCCGTTTCCGTTTTTATATTTTTTAATATCGTATGTAAAAAAAAAATTAATTTAAATGTATATGCGTCGTCGGTCGGTTGCAAAAAAAAGAAAAAATAATACGGATGATACGGAAAAAAAAAGACGTGGAATAAGAAAAAGAAAAAAAATGCATGAGAAAATGAAATTAAAGTCACGACGTGTATTGACATTTTCAGAATGATATTTCCCATGTGAATAAGTGAAATTAAGAAAGTTGGTTGGTTGGTTGGTTGTTGTTGTTGTATCCATGACTTTTTCACACTTTCTGAATTTTCTTTTTTCATAACGTGGAATAAGAGACAAAAACTAATATATATATACTTCCCTCCCTCCTCCCCTTCCTTACACTTCTACCACGTTTATCGATTTTTTACTTTACTTTACTTTATCTAAAATAAAAAAAAAATTGTAGTGGAAAACTGTGTTTAAATTTTCCTTTTTTTTTTTTTTTGACGATGTCGAATGGGACAATAATTAAAAATTAAGGCTACGTTGTCGTGGTAATAACTTAAATTGCCGTGGAGCAGGTGTTCTTTACGCTTTAACTTTTACTGGCTGTCACTTTATCCTCGTCGGTTTGTTTTTTTTCGGTTTTCCAACAGGAAAAACTCACACCCTAACTTTTTCATTTTTCCCATTATTATTACTCGCTTTTTGTCTTTTAAAACATTACACAGTGGCGATGCCACGCTAAGTGTTTAGAGCTTAATTGATAATTGATAAGAGTGTTTTGTGTTTTTTGCAGGGATGAATTCGTCGCAGTGGAATAATAAAATCGATAATACGTCATCGATAGATAAACCACCCGTTTCGCCGCCTTTGCACAAAAAAAAAGAAGCGGATATGAATGCAATATCGTCAGAAGAAATAATATCTTTTCCAAATTTAAATTTCAAAGGATTTAGTCAAATGAACCCGAAAAATGATACGAAAAGGACGAAAGTGATAAGAGAAACGCCGGAATTGCTAACAAAAATCCGAAATAAAAATTCATTTAATCAAATAACACCGTCAAAACCATTAGTGGACTTACGTTTACATTTTAACAAACCTCAAATGGCTCAAAATTTATCATCTTCGTCGCAAAAAAAACCACCGATTTCGTCATTTCCGGTACAGCAACAATCGGTTGTGCAACAACAACAACAACAGCAACGTCATTCGTTACCAACGGAAGAACCTCACACGCCGCAATATTCGTATTCATCCCCGCAACAAACTCTACAATATTCAATATCGTCATCGCAACAAACCCCTCTTAACTTTTACGGAACGAAACAAAAAAAATCATCTTATTTATTTTCTTCTACTCATCAACAGGCAACAACATATTCGACTTCCGTCGTGCAACAAACGCCGATTCCGCCATATCCGACTGTGACGCAAAGACAACCGTCATCGGAAACTCCACCAACGGTACCGCAATTAAAAACATTATATTATTCCGTACCTCAAATGAAATTTCACAGTTCTAACGATAACAACAAAACAAGAGAAGAACAACCGGAAGGTTTGGAAGGTAAATATCAAAAAAATTTTATCCGAATAAAAAAAGAAAATTCTGAATACGCATCTGAAAAGCTTTTAAAACCGTTTATCGGTTTTAAAGTTTAGTTAGAACAAAAAAAAACCCTCCTCTATTAAAAAAAAAAAAAAAAACTTTTTCCTTTTCGTTAATTATCAGAACGCAGGTGTAAATTTAAATTTTAAAATTTCAAATATTTTAAACACCCTTGTTTTGGGTTGAGAAAGAGCAGTAGACGCTAACAAACAAACAAAAAAAAAAAAACTTTTTTCCAGCTAACGAAACTAACAAAAAAAAAGAAAAAATTTTTAATTTTAACTTTTTTCACTTTCTCCCCTCCTCATCTCTCTTTCCCTCTCTCCCCTCTCCTCCTCTAACTCTCTCTTTTTCTCTCTTTAGGTCTTTCGTTTGGAAAAATAAGAAAAAATTTATTTAAAGTAAAAACTACGAAAATAAGACATGAAAAAATCGAAGTGGCATCAGATGAAAATAACAGTTCGAACGGTTCATCATCTTCGTATCCCATCGTTAGCTTACCTAATGAAAATAAACCGAACCAACTACCGCCTTTATATTATCAAAATAATAATAATAATTATAATTCCAATAATAGTAATAATAATAATAATAATAATAATAATAATAATTACACGTATCCGAATTATAATTCTTATCCTGTTGCAACGGAATCACCTTCAGCAAACGTTTATGCTTACAGCGATAATTATTATTCATACGGTGCGTTGATTTTCCAGTTAACTTATTATTTTTTTATTACGTAATATTTTAGTTACTGGAGAAAATAATAAATTTATCCAGGGTCTTATCAAACAAATAACGAAATAATCAGGTACGTAATTAGATTTGTGTTGAAAACAAAAAAAAATTTTTTTAAGAAAGTCTCGGTCAACGTTAGACTTGGACTTTTTTTTTTTACCGAATCCCCCTTCTCTTCCTCTTCCTCCCTTTTCCTTCCCCTTTTCTCTCCCTTCCCCTCATTCCCATCAGGAAAAAAAAAGAGCTTTATCGATTAAGTAATTTTTTTTTTTTTGGAAAACTCCGACGGAAAAAAAATTAAAAGAAAGAAAAAAAAGAAAAGCCAAAGATTTTTTTTTTTGTTTTATCGCACTAAAAAGATAAAAAGTTAGTAAAAAAATTTAACGGGGAAACTTAAACTTGGTTGGTAAAAAAAAAGGAAAAAAGGAAAAAAGAGGTCCCTCGGGAACATTTTCAGTGGGAAGAATAAAATAAGAAATACGAGAAGACAATAGACCTAAAAAGTAGGCATAAAACTGTCGAATGCACTGTCATATTTGGTCACAAGAAAGTGAGGTTAGACCATAAACAATACACACACACACAACCACATAAAATTCCATCGGGAACAATAATTCATTTATCATCTGACAGATTCATTTTTTCTTTTTTTTTGTGACGATGACATTTTTATCGTAAACTGTTAAGAAAAAATAATAATGATAATAATTTTAACTTAAAAAAGGAAAAAAAAAAAAAAAACGGAAACGGAAGAAGGAAAAGAGAAAAAAAAAATTTTTACCCGATCGGTTAATTACAAACAATTTAATTACAATTAACGAACGTGTTTAAAAAATTTTCCTTTTGCGATTCCTTTTTTTAAAAGGCGAGGGGAAAGAGAGGGGAGGGAGGGGAGGGAAGAGGGAAGGGGAGGAAAAAAACAAATGAAAAAAAAAAGGTGAATAATAAAAAAAAAAAAAAAGTGTGACATCGTTCGTTCGTTCTTTTTTTTTTTTTCTATTTTTCCTGTAAATCCCAATCCCTTTTGTCCCTGGGGATCCTTCTTAATTTGCATGCCAACTGCTTTTTGAACGATCTCGCCAATTGTTCACGAGGGCTGGTAAATTACGTTTTTTTTTTTTTTTTGCTATTTTTCTCTTTTCTTTTTTTTTTTTCATACGTGATTTTCAAGAGATGATAATGTCATCTTGATCTATCGTTCTCCTTCTTCTTCTTCTCCTTCTTTTCCTTCTTCTTCTACGTTTTAAAATATTCCGTAGACATTTTAACAATTTTTAAAGAAATCCAAGTGAAAAAAAAAAAATTTTTCCTTTTCCTTTTTTTTTTTCCTTTTACTTTTTCCTTCTTCCTCTTCGATTTTTCCAGTTTTTCCAGTTTTTTTTTATTAAAATAATTTTTTCTTTTTTGTTAATTTAAGATGGTGGTAGTCAAAAAGGAAAAATATCAAGAGAAATAGTTGAAATAAACGAAGATGGATTAGAAGAAAATAAAGGAACATATAAAAAAATATCTAAAAATGCTAAAGTGCTTTTTACGAAAATGGTTAAAAAAATAAAAAAAAAAAACAAAATGGAGTCTTAAATCACGAATCCCTCTCTCGCTCTCTCTCACTCTCTATCACTCTCTCACACACACCAGACGATGGTTAAAATCACTCATTTATTAGGAAAGAAAGAAAAAAAAAATTAAGGGAAACAACCGAAAAACATATGCCGGAAATGAAAACGGAAGAATCAACGATGACCCTTTGAACCTGCAACAGCAGCACGTGGCTCGAAAAAAAATTTTTTTTTGATTTTTTAACATTTTAATATTGTCACCTTTGCTCCGGAAAATTTTTTGCTCCTAACGTTTTTTTTTTTTTGCTCCCTCTTAATAATTATTTTTTTTTCGGAGCAACGTGTCCGTGTGTGTTTTTATAACTAATAATAAATATTTTATATACTTTTCATTTTTTTTTAGGTTTAATTCATTGTTTTGTACTTTGAATTTAGGTACCGAGAGAAGAAGGGTGGGATCGGGGGTGTTTGAAAATCCTCCCCTTATTCATCCTCCAGTAAAAAAAAAAAAAAAACTTCGGATACGGTTCGTTCATTACAATTAATTGAAGACAGATGCATCGATTGTGATTTTATTGTTTGTTTGTTTCGGGTAGGGGGTTGTGGTTGTGGTTGTCGTACATTAATAAGGGTAGGTAGTAGTGTGAAACCTTAGGTATTGAAATGCTTCATTTCCTTCTGTCAGGTTTTCATCATTGATTTCGTCTAAAAGCCGCGGGAAAACCACCGTTGACGTCACGAAGGTAAAAAAAATTTAAAAAAAAATTAATTGCAAAATAAATTCAACTTTTATTATTATTATTATTATTATTAAAGTCGACTGAGCGTCGTCTGGGTTATATAATAAAATTTGAAAACCGGGAGACCATAAATCCTTTATAAGGGTAAAAACCATATCCAGATATGTAATGTAATTATTGTTTTCACTTTTTTTTGGGTTTTCGTAAATGAATAAAAAAAAAACATTTTATTTCATCATTATTATTTGTTGTTACTAATAATGTAACTCTCTCTCTCTCTCTCTCTCTCTCTCTCTCTCTTGGTTTTTATAAATATTTAAAAAGAATTTAATTAATTATCGGAATAAAATCATGTAAGAAAATTGAGGAAATGACATCACGACGACTGAAAACTAAAAAAAAAAAAAAAAGGAAAATTGTTTTCTCACATGACTTTTCATCTAACTAAATAAGGAAAAAAAAAAACTCTAAAAGCTTTTACTAGCTTTTCTTTAAACCTAATTAAATTTGACAATTCCTGTCACTGTTTTTTCTTGACGTCAATTCTATAAAAAAAAAAAAATAAGGTTTACATCAAATTCGAAAGCTTTAATTCCAGAGCGCTTTTTTCGGGGAAAAAACTAAAAAAAAAAAAGAATCACAAAAAAAATTTTTTTTTTTTTCAACCAATTTATAAAAAGCAGAATGCCAAAAATTTCTTCTCTTTTTCTTCTCCAAAATATTTTTTAAAATGATTAGCTGGAATCTCATCAACAAAATTGCTGGAGTGAGTTTAATTTTCCCCCTTTGAAAAAACGACTGAAAACTAAATAAATTTTTTTTTATTTATTTGTCGTTGTAAAATTCATATTAAAATTAAAAACTTCCCGTCCCCCTCCTCCCAAAAAAAAAAAAAAGATGTGCAAACAAAAATAATAATGTTAAAACACGGGGGGAGAAAGAGTGGGAGAGAGAGAGAGTCAGGGAGAAAAAAATACACACACGCACGCACAAACACACGGGGGTTTATGTGTGTGTGTGTGTGAGAGAGAGAGGTGGAAAGATGCGCCGCTAATGAACCGTACAAGTTCAAAGGTCAAAATTCTACTGGTTAACAAATGTTTAAAAAATTTAAAAAATCTTTTTTTAAATATATAAAGCTTTACAAGAAGAAAAGTCGATTAAAAAGCCGAAAGCTTTGCGTTAGAATTCATAAAAAGATTGAGTCGTTTCATGTTTAACATACGTGTAGTCATTATCATTTATTTGAATGTGAATACGACGCCCCAGTGTCACGGGGTCGAACACGCGCTTTTCTTATCGACATATCTCTCCTTTCTCATTGGTTTAAATTTAACCTTTTAACCCCACCTACGATTCTTTTTTACCTATGTTAAATCTCTTTAAAAAAGCTCTTCCTCTGTAACGATTTCACAATTTCAGGTGTGGTTTTCCCTCCGTTTCCTTTCTTTTTTTCTCATTCGTCCTCTGTAAAATAATAATAATAATAATAATAATAAATTAATTTTTTTTTTAGGTATCGATCGATCGATCGATGGATGGATGGTTCGAAGGTGGGAGTACCACAGAAATGAAAAGAAAAGAAAAAATAATCATTCCAACCATTTAATAATTTAGCCTAACACGTAGTGTTTGTGTTTTCAAGGTCATATTTGATTATGTTTTTAAAAAATTGATTAATGATTTTTTATATGATTGATTAAACTTTTTTTTTTCTTTTTCTTTCTAGTGTTGTTGTTGTTGTTGTTGTTGTTGCTGTGTTTGTCTGTCCGTCCGTCTATCAAATATCTAATTATTTGAAGAAAACTGTCATGTAAAAACGATGCGGCTTCACACTTTTTGTTGTTTTTCTTCCATTTTGTTTTAAGGTATTTAAAATTTTTTTTTTTTTTGTGTGTGTGTGTGAAAAAATCAATAAAAACATAACAAAACAAAACAAGAAACATGTTCATGTTCAATTTGTTCATGTTTGATTGTTGTCATTGTTTTTATCGATGATAATTTTTCGAATTTTGTTTGTTTTGTCGTTCTCAAATTTTTAATTGTCTTAACGTTAAACCGTTCGTTTGCTCAAAATTTTTTTTTTTGGGGGTGGGTGGGGAGGGGGGGAGAAAAGAGACAAATAAATTTTTTTGGTTTCACGTGAATGAAATTTAAAATTAAAAAAAAATCTTAACGAACGAAATATTTTATTTATTTATAAAAAAAATTTTCTTTTCTCTCTCGTCTCGTTTTTACGTTCATTAACGACGCCATTTTTTTTTTTTTTCAAAACTTTCCGCTTAACAAACGCCGTATAAAAGCCGTAACAATTTTTAATACGGGGAGACGTGAAAAGCGGGGGGGGGGGGAAGGAGGAGGACGGGCGGCTTTTTTTTTTCCATCACGAAAGCTCAAAGTTTAAATGTCATTGGCTTATTAGTTTTGCTCACGCAAACTTCTATTTAATTTTTTAGTTTCTTCTTTTATAATTTAAGGCTTTTGTACGTACACCACGTTTTTTTTTATCGATCGGTAAAAAAAAACAAAATGGCGGACGAAAAAAAAAAATTAAAAAACAAAGGAAAATTTTCCGTTGCGGGTTTTGTTATTATTATTATTATTATTATTATTATTATATCAACCACGAAATTCAAAAAAATTATTTAATTAATTAATTAATTACTTACATAAATATGTAAATCGTTCGTTTATTTATTTAAAAGAAAATTTTGTCGTCTCCATTTTGAAAAAAAAAAAAACAAAGGTTTGTGTATAATAACAAAGTTTTAGAGGGCAGATTAATTAAAATCTCGATTACTCTTCGAGTAATCGAGATTTTCGATATAATGGTCTCTTTTGGGATTTACACTCTGCGACACGTTTTTACATCTCAACCTTTTCTCTTATCCCTTCCTTTCATCATTTTTCCTTTTCGGTTGTGTGTCTCGTATAATTTTCTTACTTTTTTTTTCTCTTTCTCTCTCTCTCACTCTCTTTATCTACGCTAATTGGAAAGAAAATTTTAATTTAAACTTTTCTTTCTATTCATCCGTCAAAATGTTTGTTTACCAACCTTTCCGTTTTAATTTCTTTTTTTTCTTTTTCTTCTTTTCCTTTTTTCCTTTTTTTACGACGGTTAATTAATTTTTAATTCATGTTTTTATCATTATCTTTTTTTTTGTTAAAAAACTCAATTCAAGTCCATCTTTTTTTTTTTGTGAAACCGGAAACGTACTCCTCGAGTAATATAAAAAAAATTTTTTTTTAAAGTTCGAACATGAATTTTTTTTTAAAATTTTTACCATGAAAATTCATTTGTTAATTAATTTTTCCCCCTCCCCCTCGTATAAATGTTGAAAGAAGTGAGAGAGAGAGAGAGAGAGAGAGAGAGAGAGTGGAAAACCCTTCGAAAGGTTTCGTTTCCCCTATTTTTATCAACCACAAAAATTTTTCTGTTTAATCACCTGCTACCATAATTTTTCAATCTTTTCAAAATCCCGCGTTTTTTTCTCCCCAAAAAAATCAAATAAAAATTCAGAATAATAAAATTTAATTACACGTATGATTTTCAACGTTCTCCCGATATTAATAATAATAATAATAATAATAATAATAATAATAATAATAATAATAATAAAAGGCGAGGATTAATATTAAATGAAAAAAGTTTTTAACGAACGTGCCGAAGACGACCTGTGAATGATTGATCGCATTTCTTGATGAAGAATATCTTGTGATTAGGTTTCTTTTTAGTCACCCACGGCGGTTCTTTTTTAATTTGTTCATTTAATAGACAATAACATCATAACATTTTGTGTATAAAAAAAAAAATAAATAAGAATGATGACGTAATACGTAATAAAAATTATTATTTAAAAAGTTTTTTTTTCCCTATTTTTTTTTTTTTTAAAAGGAAAAGTTATTTTCTTGTAATAAAAGGTTTCCATTTTCGAATTGTGAAAAGAAGAGGGAAAATTTTTTTTTTTTTATTTTAAAAACTTGTACGGTATGTCAGCTATCCGAAGCATTAGAGTAATATTGCGGTCATTTCGGTCTCATAAATAACAAAAAGGGAGGCAATCACATCCCCGGCTAATAACATTCCATAGAGGTCACAGGGGCAACCTTCACCTATTGGACTTTTCCGATTAAGCCTCCCCTATATGGGAATATCTATCCGGGAATTGGTTTTAATACAAAAAAAAAATTCCTTCGCACGACTGACTTACACCGCAGTATAATATTTATTTCGGGTTCGTTTGCCAAGTTCTTAAACTTCGTTAAAATCTAATTTTCCAAAAAGAGGGAGGGAGGAAGGGGAAAAGGGAAAAAGGAAAAGAAAAAGAAGAAGAAATATAAATCGTTTATTATTATTATTATTATTACATTCTGATCGCGGTCTATAAACCGAGTAAAAGATTTTTTTTTAAAATGTTTCTTCGGTACCTGAGTGTTCTATAAACTTGAAAAATGAATTCGAGGTGTTTGACAGCCATGGAATTGAAGGCCGTGCCTTAGAGATCCACACCGGGGGGGATTTTTTACAATTAAACTTAGAAAACCTCACATCAATCAAAATCAACTTCGAAACCCGCAAACTCTTTTTTTTTCCATCTTCTTTTTCTTCTTCATCTTCATCTTCTACCAACTAAATAACTAACTAACTAATTTACGGCCCTTTTCCAGACTTTAAAACTTCTGGAAAAAAATTTTTTTTTCTTAATTAAAAATTTAAAAACTCGACTTAAAAAAAATCAATAAATACATAAATAAATAAATATACATATTATACTTTTATGGTTACGTATAATAAATTTCAAAATAGTTTTTCCCTTTTATTCCAACAGGAAATTACAATGTGATGATATTTTTTCCCTCAAGGAAGAAAAAAAAAAAAAGGAAATGGAAAATGCTTAAAAAAAAAAAAAATATTTTTTGAAATTCGAAATTCACTCTCGAATTCTTCTTATTTTTTTATTTTTTAAAATTCAATTTTTCCTTTTCCCCTCCCGTTCCTCTTCCCCTTCCCTCTCTCCCCTCCCTTCCTCCCGTTTCTGTTAATTCAGGCACGAATCTAGGCATTAAATGATAAAATTGTAGCAACGACAACAATATTAATAATGTTAATGATTATGTCGTATCCTTTTTTTTTTATTTTATTTTTTATTTTAATAAAATTAATAATAATAATAATAATAATAATAATAATAATAATAATAATAATAATAATAATAATAATAATAATAATAATAATAATAATAATAATGGAAAGGAATAATATTTGATATACATAAGATGAAAAATAATGATAATGAACGAGTCATTTGGGATTAAACCGGAGTTTTTGATCATAATAATAAGGGTGCGAAATTCCTTTGGGAAAACATTTTTATTAATTACTCATTTCCGCATATGACTTTTTCTTATTCTGCTTCCACTTTTTCTTCTTCTTCGGTTGTAATCATTGTTAATTAAACATTTTGTTTTTTTTTTTCTTATGATGGATTAAATTATTATTATTATTAAAAAATAAAAAATCGTTTAATCGTAAGGAAAAGGGAGAGAGAGAGAGAGAAAGAGAAATTTTTTTTTTTTTTATCAGTTAAAAATTGTTTTTACAGTAAAAATTGTTGTTTTATAATCGGGGTGGAGTGGGGGGGTGACGTCGACGACAAGAACAACAACAACAAACAGCAGAAGCACCGACGGAGAAAATAAAAAAGCGTGAGATTAAATTTTTTTTTTATTTAAAAACCCGATTATAAAAATCAATACTAAAACAAACAAACAAACGAACGCGTGTGTTGTGTTGGGTTTTTTTTTTTTAAAAAGTTGTCAGCCCTGATTTTTTTTTATTAAAGGTCGTTTTTGAAAAAATAAAAAATTTCATTTTGTACAAAAGGAAAGGAAAGGGGGTGAGGGGGAAGGAAGAAGAAAAAAAAAATTTTCCATGTGGAAAAACAAAGAAAATAAAAAAAAAATTTTAAATTACCAACATTCCGAAAAAAAAATAAAATAAAAGGAAAAGATAGGATTGAGAGAAACCCAATAATCCTATTCTATGTATAAAAAAAAAATTCGATAACGGAATCGTGAATTATAGCAAAAGAAATCCTGATAGCAAAAAAAAAAAAAAAAGGTTTTAAAGGAAAGAAGATATAGAAAGACAAGAAGAAGGCTTATCTTTGTTATCCTTTCTAAAGTCTTTTTGAACCAATGCAAATTCAAACAAAGATTTTTCGTGTCATTGTTTGATAGTAAAAGGTTGAATAAAAATTCCTGCTGAGAAGTTAAAAAAAAAAAAAAAAATTAAGGAATGATGGAAATTTCTATTGTGGGGGGGATCGGTGGGGGGCGGAAGCGGGGGCGAGTGCGAGGAGGAAAAAAAAGGTAGAAAGGGCGTGTGATGCTTTTGCTTCTGCTGCTTTCGAGTGTTATTAAACTCGTAAAAAAACTTTTTTTTTTTGTGTCGTTTGTTTGTTTGTTTGTTTACTTCCGTCGGGTGAGTTCGATAACTACACACAAACGTTAGCAAATGGAAAAAAATTTTTTTTTATAAATTTAAAATTTTTTGAAAAGGGAATAATAACAAACAATCCGATAAACAATCGTGTTTTTCCCAACAAACAATTGAAAATAAAGTATTGTGTCACATTATCACTCTATTGACTTCATATCACAAAATGAAAATTGATAAAGTCTTTTTCTTTCCAGCATCCAGCAGCATCCGGAGACCAGGCTTTTTTCCTCCTATCCGCGCACCCACACACACCTCACTTCTCCTCCCATCCTTATCCTTTTTTATATTTAAACTCCCCATTTTATCCGACAAACGACGACATCGCAACTTTTCTTTCGAAAACAATTTTTAAACTGGGTTGACAAAAACGGGAATGACAGAACCACCACCACCCCCACCCCCACACCACCTCTTCGGGTTATTATTAAACGTCAATACAACACACGCGCACGCATTCTATGTTCTTATCGATAATGGAATCATTTTTTTCACCACCCACGTTATATCCTTTTTCAAAGGTTTCATTTTTCCTTTTACTTCCTTTTCCTTTTGTGAATAAAAAAAATTTTTTTTTTTTTAAATTTAATTACAGGTACATTTTGTTATAATCGATCGATACCCTAAATTCATGAATAACTAATAATAATAATAATGAAATTACGTAATTAATCAATATTCGGATTCATGTAAAAAAAAAATTTTAATTAAAAAAATCGATAATTTTTAAGGTACGATTTTTTTTTTTTTATTAATAATAAATCAAAAAAAGTTTATAAAAAAAAAAGGTACCAGGTATTTTTTTTTATAAATAATTAAAAATTTGTTGTTGTTTTTTTTTTTAATTAACAAATTGCAACAAAAATTTTTATAGTTAATTATTACTAATTAACAAAAATAATTAAAATAAAAAACTTGATGCGAATGCCAACAATGTCTGAGTGGCACGTGGAATTAGAATCTATTTCGAACCGGTAATAAAAAAAAAAAATAAACGTTTTAACGTGGTTATAGAATAATTTAATTAAAGAGAATAAGAATGAATCGGATTTTTGTTGTGTGTGTGCCGCTTTGTGTTTGTTTTTTTATCCAAACCTTGGGAAAAAATTTTTATAATGCATTCACCGTAATGTGGGGAGGGAAGGGCGAGAGGGGAGAAAAAGGAAGAAAGAAAATAAAAAAATTTTTTTTTTTTTTGTTTAAGGGATGAATGAAATCTGGAAAATTTAAGTTCTGGAAAACTAAATGGTCCCTTGGCTCGACTAAATCTCTTGAATCTTATCTAAGGGTGGACACGAACAACAGGATGGATGGGGTAGAAAATCTTACTAAACGGAATATCAAATGAGACGCCTTTGTAAGTACAATTTTTTATATTAAAAAAAAAAATAAACTTTTTCTCTCTGGATTCCTGGAATTATGTTTTTCTCTCTCCTCCCCTCCCCTCACCCCTCGGTTAATTAATAAAAATTAATTGATTTTCAATTAATAAAACACAAAACACAAAAAACCCCGAGCGTTAATGATAAAAAACAAATGGTGGAATTTAAAGTTTTTTTTTTTTTTTTTTGATTTTAAGTAAGAAAAACAGATGATTTTGTCGTCTGCTACACGTTTTGGGGGGATGTTTAATTTGTCAAATGCATTTTCACGCATCATAAATCGCGCCTTAAATTTTTTTTTTTTTTTTTTGGTCATCAGCTATATAAAAAAAGAAAATTGGAAGAAGCGAGCATTTAAATTCAACCGATTCAAAGGATTTATGACTTTCATTTTCTTAAAATACTCTAAAGAGAATTGATTGAAATTCTAAAAAAAAAAAAAAAAAAGGGAATCATAAATCAGGGATCGGGTTTTACCGCACACTAACACGCGCACACCTACACACGAGAAAAAACCCCATAAACAGTAATAAAAAAAAAAAAAAAGAAAAAAAAAATTTCCCTTTTTTTTTTACGTTTGAAAAATGCTTTTATTATACGGGAGACTATATATATATGGCTGAAGATGACCGGACCTAAGTTAAAATAAATATTCAACGTGAGCCCCCTTGATCAACAATTGAAATTTAAGTTGGATAAAAAAAAGGAAAGGAAAAAAGGAAAAAAAGGAATAAAAGGAAAGAAAAGACCGAAATAATCAAATATTATATATAAAAAAAAAGTGAGGGTGGGAGGATGAGGATGAGGAGGAAATTTAAGAGAAAAAAAATAAAATGTTGAATTTTTTTTTTTTTGTATTATGTGTATATTATTATTATTATTATTATTATTATTATTATCATGCTGGAGAAAAAGTTTTTTAAATTTTGTTTTCTCTTTTTCTTTTTTTTTTGTTGTGTGACAGTCAGTCGAACTTTGAATCGATTTCCCTTTAGTGAACTTTTTACCTTGGTCGAAAGGTTGAAAAGAGGTTTAAAAGAAAAAAATTTTTAGGGGAGGGGAGGAGGAGAGAGAGGGAGGGAAAAGGCAGGACATACAAAAGATTTTATTTTCCATTTTTTTCCTCTCTTCCTCCACTTCCTCTTCCTTTTTTTCTTTAAAATCGAAAGAAAGAAAAAGATTTTCCGGGTTTGAAGATTTTTTTTCCTTTTTTTTTCTTTTCCTTTGTCGTAAAAGGAAAAATGTAAAAATGAATTTTTTACGATTTGTGAAATATAATTATTATCATTATCATCGCGGAAAATTTTTTTTAAAAAAATAATAATAATGATTTTTAATTTAAATAAAAAAAAAAAAAAACTCATTCGGTGAACGTTGAGTAAAAATAAATGAAACAAAAAAGAAAAAAAACAATACAAAATGTGTTTTCGTGTGTGCCCAAATTACATAAAAACAAACGACAAACGTTTTTTGTTGCCAAAAGACACAACGGATTAATTATATTCAATATTTAAATAATTTACCAAAAAAAAATAAAATAAAAACAATAAGAAGAAGAAGAACGAACCCAACATTGTATAAATTTTTTTTTTAACTTTGTAAAAAACATAAAAATCCCTAAAAAAATAATAATGATAATAATAATAACAATAATAACTGTAATAAAAAAAAAAAAGAAAGAGAAAAAGGGCTTTTTGAAAAAAGAAAAAAAAATCACAGGAACCGGAAATAAGAGGGAAGAAAAAAAAAAAAAAAAAACGATTTTTTTTTTTTTTTTAAAACAAAAAAAATAATTTTTAATTTTTATTTTTAATAAATTCAATTTAAATTTAAATTTAAATTTAATTTTTTTTTTCTCGTAAGCCATTTTGAAATTCGATGAATAAAAAAATAAATAAATAAAAATAATTTTTTTTTTTTAATAAGGTCAAAATGGGAAATTCCATATTGAAAAACGAACCAACTGTTCGTCAAGTTTTTTTTTCTTCTTCTTTATTATCATTATTATTATTATTATTATTATTATTATTATTATTATTATTATTATTATTATTATTATTATTTTTATGTATTTAAGCCAAAAAAAATTTTCAAATTGTTTTTATATATTTAAAATCGATTGAAATAAATAAATAAATAAATTTTTACTAACGTAAACTAAATAATAAGTTAATCCAAAAGATGAATGCCTCGGTAATAAATTATAATGGATTCCTCCCGTTTGTTCCACCTCTCCCTCCCCCTTCCCCTTTCACTCCTCCGAACCTCCCCCTCCCCATACACTTTAGGTTTTTTAGGAAAAGTTTGGGTTTAAACATAACAATTTGTTTTGTCCGACAAACTCGGTTGTTGGTGGTTTAAATACAATGGCGGATATCAAATCCACCTGCAACAATTCCTCCTTTTCTTCTTTACATCCTCTCCCGTTTCACTCGCCATATTCACTTTCCCGTACGATGTGAGGGAGGAGGGGTAAGGGGTAGGAGGGGAGGGGAGGAAAAAGGCTCATCGGTTAATTCCATTTAAAATATTTTCACGTTGACATTTCTCATAAATTTAAAAACGGCGAGAGAACGAACGGCGTACGTTTGTTCTCTCGCCGTTTTGTTTGTTTGTTTCATTTACCTCGAAATCCTTTTCGATTATTCTCTCTCTCTCTCTCTCTCTTCTAAAACTTTTTTCGAAACCGGAATTTTTTTTTTAACCGTAATATGACGACAGATGCTGTTCTGGTAGAAAAATTTTTTTTTTTTTGGAAAGCTCGTTGCCGGCAGTTCGCCAACATAACGAACACGAAAATACGCGAAAAACTTTTAACATAATAAAATTAATGATTGTCACAAATGAAAGATGAAGGATAAAACAATTTATTAGTTGGCTGTCTGTCTTTTAAAAAATTTTTCCTTATCAGAATTCTAGCTAGATAGATAATTCATTAATCTTCTTTTGATTGGAAGAATAAGAAAAAGATGAAGAGTGAGAGAGAGAAGAGAGAGAGAGAAGGGAAGAGAGAGAGAGAGAGAAATAAGTTGATAATTACACGATATGCAATTTACATATTCATATTTTAAATAATTTTTTTTTCTTTTTCTTTTTCGGACCGGATTCTCATAAAATAATTAATTTATTGATAATAATAATAATAGTAATAATAATGATAATGGTGATAATAATGATAATACCATTTGATTTTTAAATTAAACGATGTGGGTTTAAAAAAAAAAAAATTTTTTTTATTGATTTTTTTTTGTTTTGTTTTTGAATAGTTTTGTAATTTATTTAAGTGCCACCGAATGCCATACCTTTTTTTTTTTTGATTCATCCCCTACTCGTTTAAGGGAGCAAACAACCCCTAAGTTTATTGCGGTTTGTTTATTTCTCTTTGTCGTATCTGTTTTTTACGGTAACTGCGACTTCATAATAATAATAATAATAATATATTTATATTTGGTTTTTATTCAAATTTTTTTTTTCTCTTTGAGTTTAAAAAAAAAATTTTTAATGGCCGAAATCAAATTGTTTTACAATTATTATTATTATCATTATTATTATTATTATTATCATCGTCATCATCATTATTATCGATTTAGGAATTTTTTTTCCAGAAAGAATTTTACAGTTTCGAATATTTTTTTTTTTTTTGGAAAATTTTTATTTCGAGTTTCTTTCCACCCGGTTTCGACGATTTTTTTCGTGTATTATTATTATTATCATCATCATCATTATTTATAGTTTAAAATTATGGTAATTTTAAAATGGGGGAGGGGGGAAACCACAAAATTGAAAAATGTACGTAAAGGGGGAAAAAATTTTTTTTTTTTTTGAAAGTAAAAATATGTCGAGAATTCTCCTTTTTAATCCCGACGCTTTTTTTTTTCATCACAGCACCCCCTCCCCGTCTTTCCCCTCCGCCCCCGCCACTTTTACTTGAAGCGTATTTCCATTTCATTCCATCCAGCTTCCAAAAATTTTTATTCTCAAACAATTTCCATTTTTTTTCCTCCCTTTACTCCATCTTATATTTTCTTCCCTTTTTTTTTTTTGATTCTTTTTCGGTTTTGTTTCCGAGAACAAAAAGCTCGATGTTAGAGTTCACCCATAAATTGCACGAAAGCTATTTGGCTACGTCCGAATCACGTGTTTTTTGCTACCCTTGAATTTGTCACTCAATTTTTTTTTTTACCTCCTACACCCCTTCCCCCCTTTCCCGTTTTTTTATCGTCATTTTTATTTAATAAAAAAAAAAAATTTCCCGGGATTTTTATTAAAAAAAAAACATGGCAAAAACCGGCGTGAGAAATATAAAAATGCGGAAGTCACGTTAAAAATCCAATTCCGAGATTTCTGTGGGAACGTACCTGAAACACCACCTGACACGTTTAAAACAAAAACCCCCCCTAATTTAAAAGGAAAGGGACGAAAAAAAAAATTTTTGTTATTCTTGTTAAAACTCTTCCATCAGACGACACGGTTCATTTACCAAAAATTTGAACAGATTGGAGGGAAAAAAAAACTTTTTTTTTTTTTACACACACTTTCACCCTATTTTTATTATTATTATCATCATTATCATTATTATCAACGATTTATTAACGAAAGCAATAAAAAAAAAAAATTTTTTTTTTATCGACTTACGTCCGCGTTTTAATATGAATTCGAAAAAAAAATGAAAAAAATCGTGACGGTACGTTCACGTTCGTAAAAGTAATTTAATAATAATAATAATAATAATAATAATCATAATAATAATAATAATAATAATAATAATGATAATAATAATAATAGTGATAATTTAAATGGTAAAGTTTACGAAAAGGAATAAAAAAAAAAAATTTAAATTTCCGGTAATTTATATTTATATTTTTATTTTTTTTTTAAATTTTTGGGGGAAAATCCCCCAAAAAAAAATTTTGTTTGGTTTTAAAGGGATCCCCAAAGCAGACGAGTTCAGGGGGTTCATATAACATCCGTCAGACGATTTCATAAATTTTTTTTTTTTTTCCACTTCCTAGATTTGCAAAAGTGTCTCTCCGGGGAGAGAGAGAAAGAGAGAGAGGGAGAGAGATTTTAAATAGGCGCGTTTTTAATGTTTATTTTAAATATTTTTTAATTTCATAGATGATGATGATTTTACTCGGAAAAATCGTCAATGTTGGTACTCGTGAAAATCGAGTTTGTTTCCGTTTCCGTTTTCATTTTTTTTCGCATCACTATAAGAAATTATTATTATTATTATTTGTTTTTTTTGTTTTTTTTCGCGCCTAAATTTTTTAGAATCGAGTAAAATCGTAAAAAAAAAAATTAACAAAAATCTTTTACTTCCTGTTTGTTCGCGTTTCGTGGGAATGAAAAAAAAAATTCAAATTTGACTCGGGTCAAAAAGAAATTCCGACAGCAAATTTTTATTATTATTATCATTATCTATTATTATTATTATTATTATTATCTTTTCACACACGGAAATCCCGTTCGTCTGCTTTGCATGTGGTTTCCACTGCGTCAATATTATTATAATAAAATTTAAACCGCTGATGATCATTATGTTTTTTTTGTCTTATCATGTCAGTATTATTACGTAATAACAATAATAATAATAATAATGAAATTAAAAAATTTTATTAGAAAAATTTTTAATTCTTAAACTTTTTTTTTATTTACGTTTGTCGCGATAATTAAAAAAAAAAAAAAAAAGGGGTGAATCCTTCCGCTTCCGTTTCCGTTTCCTCTCCCCGCCACCACCGTGTCTGCCCTCCGGTTATTAAAAAAAAAAAAAAAAAAACAACAACAAAAATTATCTGTCCATTAACATAAATGAATTTTTTTTTTGTTTTGTTTTTCTTTTAAATTGATTTTATATCCCTTCCTCTTTCGAGAAAAAAAATGACGTCACTTCCTTCTTCTCCAAAACAAAAACAATAAAAATGGAAATTAATTTTCATTAAGAGTTACTAATAATAAAAAAAAAAAGTTTTCATTGAAGTTTACCGCTTGAATTTTTTTTTTTCGTAATAAGTTTTTTTTTAGTTAATTAACATGTTAAACAATATTATTATTATTATTATCATTATTATCATTATTATTATTTAAGGAAGCAATGTGGGTGTCGTAAAAAAAGAAGTAAAGTTTTTTTTTTTAGGGAAACATCTCAAATTTCAATTTTCGTCCAAATGTTTTAGATTTTGTTAAAAAAAAAAAAAAAAAAAAAGATGTAGCAGACGAATTTATTATTATTATTATTATTATTATTATTATTATTATTATTATTATTATTATTATCATTATTTTTTTTTATTATTTTAAAAAACATTCGTTTGTTAAAAATAAAAAAAAATAACAAGAAATGAAATTTTTTTCAAAAAAAAAAAAAAGTTCGACAACGTTCTGAACAAATACACTGAACAAATGTTTTTCATATAGAATTTTTTTTTTTAAGAAAACCCCCCGAGGGAAAGAAAAGGAAAAGAGGGAAGGGGGAAGTTGGTAATTGGTAGAAAAGCGGGGGGAAATTTTATTTTGAATGAACGAATATCTGTCGTCATTCATTTCCCGGCCAAATAATCGGGGAGAATCGACAGGAGTAGAAGGAGGAGGCGCCATTTAAAAAAAAAAACAAATCGTGATCGAATAACTTCGTGCGTGACGTCGTCGGATTTTTTAATTTTTAAATCGATAAATCGATCGATAATAAACGATATTACTGGATTTCTAAGAACGTTCCTCGTTTCCGTTTCCGCTTTTCTTCTGGCTTTTTGTATATCTTTGTTGTTATTTTTCCGACGGTACTGATTTTCTTCAGTATCTTCATTTTTAAAAATTTAGAGTCTTCCGATAATTTCCGGTTTGTCGTCTGCTAGAGTTTAAGGCTCGGGTTTAAAATATTTCCGTACCATCTTCGAGTAATTTTACAAAAAAAATTTACTTTTTTAACCTTTTTTAAAAACGGAACCGTTTAAATAATAATAATAATAATTGTTTAATTTATTTTAATTTTACTACGACCGCCATTTTGAAAAAAAAAAAAAACAAACGACAAAATTTATGTAAAATGTTAATTTTTATGTTTTTAATGTAATCATCATCATTTCAATTTATTATGTTAATGTTTTTAAAAGAAAAGAAAAGAAAATTAAACCATTTTCTTTTAAAAAGAATCATAATTACAAAGTTTTTAGAGAATTGGTTGACCTTTGACATTGCCGTTTCGTAAATTTTTTTTTTTTTTTATAAACCGAGTTTAATGAACTTAAAGGTAATAAAAAAAAAATGTGTAATTATTTTGTGATATGTTTAAGTGAATTGTTTTTTTTTTTTTTTAATGTTCGTAATGGAAAAACAAAAGGAAAAAAAATAATAATAATGATGATGATGATAATAATAATAATAATATGAACAACGGTGACGACGACGACTGAGACGACGAATAGGACGACGACGAATGTAACAAACAATTGTTTTTTTTTATTTTTTCTTTTGTTTAATGGCCGTTTTTTTTTTTTAAAAAGAACAATTACAAAGAGAGAGAGAGAGAGGGAGAAAAAAAGAGAGAGACAACATAAATTATCCGTTATTGTCGAAATGACCCAAATTTATTAAAAAAAAAAAAAAAGAATTATTAACTTAAATTTTTTTTTTTTTTGTATTCGGTGATTCTTACAAAAAGATTTTTTTTTTTTGGCATAACAATAATAATAATAATAATAATAATAATGTCATCTAAATCATTTCGTCACTTTTGATCTTTGTGATGATCATGTCAAAGAGAGAGAGAGAGAAAGAAAAATTTTCTAAGCAATTTTCTTTTTTTTTAAATTTAATAACCTTTCACGTCATAATTATTTCTCATAATTTCCGGTACTAACGTTTATTATTATTATCATTATCGTAACGTAGCATTTAGCAAATCGATTGTAAATGTCTTATTGTAACGTTTAAATTACCCACCACGCACCCTCCTTCTCCTCCCCCTCCTTCTCAAAAAAAAAAAAAAACGTTAAAAAGGTGTGATGACAAAAAAGTTTAAAAAAAATGGTCACCGTAACGAATTTTTTTTTTGTTGTTGTTGTACCGTTAAAAAAAATTATTTCCGGATTTATTGATGTCTTTATCATATAAATGGAATATAATAATAATAATAGGTGCGTGCGTGCGTGCATATGCGTACAAATAAATAAAAAAAAATTTAAACGCTCAAAAATCAATTATTTGTATCGTATCCATAACGAATATTGATAAATTCATTACGACGATTCCAAACTTCCAATTTTATCATTATTATTATTTTTAACATTTTCAAAAAAAAAAATTTTCCCGCGTAAATGAAATGTAGATGTTTAAAAACAAAATGGCCGACGCAGAATTTTTTTTTCTTTTTTCAAATTTCCATAAATTTAATAATAATGTTTATATAATAAAAAATTCTTTACTTCTTTAATCTCTCACTTCCACTCTCTCTCTCTCTCTCTCTCTTTTTTTTCGTATAAAAAAATTATTATTATTATCATTATTATTTCATTTAAAAATTATTAATTAATAATAACGCCTTAGGATAATAATAATCATAATAATAAAAAAAAAAGGAAAGTTAAAATTAAAAAAAACGCAATAATAATAAAAAAATAAATTTTTCGGATGGAAAATAATAATAATAATAATAATAATAAGAACGTAAAAAATTTTTTTTTGGAAGAAATTTGATCGTGAGAACGTCTGGATAAGATGACGATGATGATGATGATGATGAAGATGACGACCCCAAGGGACCACTGGAATAATTTATGGAAACATGTCAAAACCTATGATGTGGGTGAAGAAAGCCGACAATTATGTGACCGCAGTCATAACACACTCATTTAAATATATAATTTGTTATTATTATTATTATTACTAAATTTAAATTTCAATTAAAACTTAAAGAAAAAAAATGAGGGGAGGGGTGGGAAGTGGAGGGGAGGGAAGGGAGAGACGAAAAGTTTTGCGCGACGCCATTTTTTTTAAAAAGTTTATTTTTCGAAAAGATATAGACTTTTTAATAAATTAATTACCATATTAATAATAATAATAATAAAAGTTTTTTTTTTCTTTCGTGACTGCTGCCACGAGATAAACAATTCACCCGTAAGTTATATTGCAACCGAACTCATTTATATTAACCGGGTAAAATGCATAATAATAATGATAATGATGATGATAGCGGTGGCGAAGAAAAAAGAGGAATAAATAATAATTTCAGTGCCGTAAAAAGGATAATATAATTTTTTAAATTAAAAAAAAAAATTCCACAGTTTTTAAACGCATTATTATTATTATTATTGAAAATTTCTAGAAATTTCTAATAATAAATAATAATAATAATAAATAAAATTAACTTTCGGTAAATTATTTTTCGAGAGGGAAATGATCAGTTTTTTTTTTATAATTTTAATATTTCCCATGAAACTCGTATTGTTTTTGTCGGAACTTATTCTATCGACCTTTGTAATGCATAAATAGTGCCACAATAATAATAATAATAATAATAATAATATTATCAATAAATGATTAAAAAAAAACAAGAACAACAACAACAGGATCAACAGTAAAAAAAAAAAACTATTTTGTTTTTTATTGATGTGTCATCATCATCATCATCATCATCATCATCATCATCATTACCATCATCATCATTATCATCGTCGTCGTCGTCGTTGGGGTTCTTTTTTTTATTTTTTTTAATTAAATACGGTAAACAAATCCATGGAAATTAATTTATTTCAATTGACCACATACATAGTAGTAAATACGACAGGAAATTCAAATAAAAAAAAATTCTTTTCTTCTGCTTCTTTTTCTTCTCCTTTTCCTTCTTCCTCTTCCTCTTCCTCCTTCCTCTTCCTCCTTCCTCTTCCTCCTTCCTTTTGACTATTTTTTTTCCTTTTTTCTTTTGTTGTTCTATATAAATAAATAAATTTTATAAAACAAAAAAATCAATTTTTTAATAAAATCTTTTAATTAAAGTTTAAAAACTTTTAATGAATAATAATAATAATGATAATAATAATGACCTCGATGACATGGCATTTAGGTTATCCTTATTTTACGTCTTCTGCTACGTATATATACAATGCACATCGAATTGTTTTTAACCTTTGAGCCGTGAATGACCACCCGTGTACTTAACGGATACGATCATTTCAAATTATTATTATTATTATTATTATTATTATTATTATTATTATTATTATTATTATTATTATTATTATTATTATTTTCCATTGCCGATAAATTAATTATAATTAGTTTTAGATAAAAAAAAAAAAACGAAAATTTACACCGTTCGGGTATAATTAAATTTGATAAGGGAAAAGGGAAAAGGAAATGAAAATTTTTCGTGGCAGTAGTAGTAGTAGAGGTAGAGGTGTATAAGTCAGATTCCACGGTTGGATGAGGGAAAAAATTATTTTTTGACACATAAAATGTGGGGTTGACCACCAGAATCACCACGGGGGAAGGAAAAAAAAATGAAAAAAAGATTTAAAAAGGTTACCTTTACCAATTGTTAAACATGAGTCGTCGAGGTCAATTAATAATAAAACTCAATAGTTTTTTTTTTTTTTTATCTCTATGGGAATTCTTATGTGTGTACCATTATGTAATATAAGGATTCCAGATGTTTCATATTAAATTGCACCTTCCACCTTCGTAGAAGGCTGTGATTAATGGAATCGTTTTGTTTTGACATAATTTTTCTTTTTTTTTAAAAATAATTTACCGCGCTTTTGATATTCGAAATGTTTATATATATAATTTCAAATTGAATTTTTTTTTTTTATTAATCCAATGAAGGGAAAGAAAAACTTTTTCTAATTATAATCGACGGAGCGACAATTAACGCACAATCAAAAATAATAATAATAATAATTGATTTATTATTACGTCATAGATATAACCGATGATGTTATAAACATGTGGTTTTTTATATGCAATCGTATAATTTCAATTATTATAAATTAAAAAAACTCATTTGTTTATTAAAAAAAAAAAAAACGCATGTGGGTGATGTGATAGAAAGGATTGATTATTATTATTATTATTATTATTTTAAATTTTAAATTTTTCGATTGTTCAGATGACGAGAACGAGAACGACCACGACAACCGACGACGCAACAAACAACAAACACTCGAAAAAAAAGAAAAAATTATTTAAATTTATTTTTTTTTTTGTTTGTAATGACGACGGCCCGTATCTAATTGAAAATTATTATTATTATTTTCAATTGTGAGTGCCCCGATTTATTTTTTTTTTTGTTACCAATTTAATTGTTTAAACAATCCAACAGATTGAATATTTATAATTCATAATAATAATAATGATAATGATAATAATAAAAAGTAAAAAAATTAAAAACGATCGTCATTAATAAAATAAAATAAAATCTATTGATTGATAATGATTATTATTATTATTATTATTTTAATCGATATGAAGATGTTAAACGTGGTTGTGGATGGAGGGGAGAAGAGAGTGAAAGAGGGGAGGGGAGAGAGATAGAAGGAGTTTCACAATATTTAAATTTAAAAATAAAAAAAAAGTGTAAAAGAAGAAACTAAATTTTTTTTTTTTTTGGGCTCTTTCTCTTCCCCCCTCTCTCTCTCTTTCGTGTAAAAGCCTTTCAATATCAATATTCTCGAAAGTTCTTTAAGCTTTGAGCATGTGTTGAATATATTAACATTTCAATACATGAGGAAGAAGTTATTGAAATCTTTAGGTTTAGAATATATATATATATATATTTTTTTTTCCTTTTTTTTATTTCCTTTGTGTAATTTGTGTATATCATACCCAATTTCATTCGAAAATATGTTTACAAATAAACTTTTTCTTTTTTTTAAATTGAATTTTTTTGTTATGATTTTGAATCAATTTTTTCTTATACGCTTTTGAATAGTGATAGTTTCTTTTTTTCCTTTAGAATTTTTAAGCAGATGAAAAATAAAAATGAAAGAAAAAAAAAGAAAATATCAGATTTTGGATGGGAGAAAGGTGTGTTAAAAAATTTATTTATTTATTTTTTATTTAAAAAATTTTATTTTAGGTACGTGTACGTATACTAGCAGAAGATAATTAATGATTGAGACAATGGAATCGAAAAATGACGAAAAAAAAGAGAGAAAGATGGCAACGGGAAAAAAATAAAGAATCTGGGATGTAATCTAATTGAACTGGCGTGGCAGAGATTGATGTTGGAGCTCCATTAGACTCTCTCTCTCTCTCTCTCTCTATTCTCAAGTAAATTATTAATCCGAGGTCTTTGAAAAGGTCAAAATGTGAAACATTAGTTTTTGGGTTTTTCTTTTATTATACCCAATTTTTTTTTCGAATCTCCCCAAAAAAAAGAAAAAATTTTCCAAATTTTCTTTCTATCTATTTCCGGTGTAAACTCCCACCGCAAAAAGTTTTTCATTTTTTATTTACCATTAATCGATTATTTAAAACTTTTATCGTGACAAAAATTTTAATAAATTATCGTAGCAACAACAACAACATACAGGAACGTTTGTTTGTTTGTTTGTTAGTAAAAAAAAAAAAAAAAATTGAAAATTTACATGTTTATTAAAAAAAAAGAAAACATTGTAGGTGGTTTTTGTTTTTTTTTTTGTTTCTGACAAGATGTTCATCTCTTTAATTTATTTGTGACTTTTTCATATCTTTTTATATCATCACATATGAAAAACATAATACGCTAATGATAATAATACACAAAGGTTTTTCCTTTTTTTTTCCTTTTTTTGTTTTTTTTATGAATGTTTTCAGTTATGAATAATAATGAGAATATTATGGGAAAATTTTTTTTTATTAACGTAAAAAAACCGCCGCAAATAAATACGTAGGAAAAAAAAAGAAGAAAAAAGCTGTTGGAATATTGGTAAGTTGACCAAATTTATTTATTATTATCATATGAGAAATGAAATTTTCTTACGTTGAACTTTTTTAATGTCATAATTGGATGACGACGAAGACGACAAATTCGTGAAAAAATTTTTAAATTTAATATTTAAAAAAATTTTACGGTAATAATTTTTTTCCAAAAAAAATATTATTATTATTATTATTATTATTATTATTATTATGTGCCGCGGTGGTTTTAAAGTGATAAAAATTTTGCAATTTGATTAATCGATATCCGGTTTATCGTGTATTTTTCATCAAATAGTTTTTCCACTAAAATTAATATTATTATGGGGAGAGAGAGCGGTCGTGCGCGTGAGAGAGAGATAGTAATTAATAAAAAAAAAATAAAAAGTTTAAAATTATTTATTAAGCGTTATGTAAAAATAATGATAACGATAATCAAATAAATAATAATAATAATAAATGTGGAACGGAATAAAATGGTATTTAAAAAAAAAACTAACAAAACAATAAATAAATAAGGTCAGTTACAATGTTTGTAAAATTCGTGAAATCGTGTTTTGTGAAAGTAAAAAATTAAGAAATAAAATTTTTTTTTTTTTTTGTATTAATAAACGCGCACGCACACACTCACGCACTCGCTCACGCACACAACAACAATAAATCTATAAAAAAAAAGAAAAAAAACGTTTATAATGCATTAGAGATTGTTTTTTTAGTCGTAGAAAAGTTTTTTTTTTAATTACGTAATTCGACCTCTGGGTCGTGATCCTCGTGGTGTGTTTGCTGTGTTTGTGTTTGTTGTGTTTGTACGACGACGACTACAATTGAAAAATTTTATTCACGTGCATATACACGGAGGAAAAAAAAACCTCGATGAAAAATTGAGTGACGCGTACGAATGAGTGAAATGTTTAAACGCCCACACGAAATTATTATTATCATTATTATTATTATTATTACTTACTTTTCGACTGGTAAAATAAGAAGCAGAAGACAAGAAAAAAAAATGTTTACGATCTCGTTTCGTAAAGTAAAATAAATAAAATAATTATGAAGTTGTTAAAAATTTAATATAAATTTTTATTTTTATTTTTCATTACTCGCTACTGGAATTTATTTTGTCATGTTTTTATATATAAACTTGTTTGTTTGTTGTTTGTCGTACTTAATAATAATAATAATAATAATCATTTTTGAGTAAAAAAAAATTTGTTTGTTTTTCAGCTACTTGTTTTTTTTTTAAAGTTTTAATCACGTCGTGTATACCTGAATGAGATGTACACACACACAAACACAAAGTAAACTAAAAAATTTTATTCGTTGTTTATTTTTTATTTTTTTTTTGCACGGATGTTTGTTTGTTTGTTTGTTTGTTTGCCTGTTTTTTTTTTATGTTTCACTGAATATCAGTTTCTTTTGAGCTTTGTGTCAATAAAAAAAAAAAAAAACCCATAAAATAATGTTTGAAAAAAAAAAAGCTTTTTGTTAAATGAAGATTTCTTTTATTATCATTATTATTATCATTATTATTATTATTATTTAGCGATGAGGACAACCGAGATTGAAAATTTTCCCCCTTACGTAATTATTAATAATTATTAATATCAATAATAATAAAAAATTTACTCTTGTAATTAATAATTATTCAATAACAAAAAAAATTTTTTTTTTTTTTTAGGATAACCGCACCCCATCGAAAATAACAAAGAGAGATAGATGGAAAGGAAGAGAGAGGAAGAGGAAGAGAGATAGAAGAAAGAAAAAAAAAGTTTTCGTTGCGGTGAGTTTCTTTAACCATTTAGGGAAAAGGGTTTTTAAAATGTTAAATAATAATAATATTTCTCTGGACCTTGTATTTAATTAGAGTAAAACGATCCCTTTAGATAATAACATCTCTTATCTTATCATATCTTATCTTATCTTATCATATTTATCGGACAAAAGGTTTTCTAATTGGGAAAATCAATAATTAAAACAAAACAAAAATAAAATTTTAATTAGAACAAAAAACGAACGAAAAAAATTTTTTTTTAGTTACAATAGATAAATAAATAAAAACCGCATAGTAATAATAATAGCAAACGGTCATCGCCACAACATTATTATTATTATTATTATTTTTAATTTAATTTTGAACTTTTGACCCGGAAACTAAAATAAACTAAATCGATTTTTTGTTTTCCTTTTACCGAAAAAATTTTATTTATTACACATTTTTCAAAAAAAAAATTCAGGTGGTACGAATAATAATGATAATAATAATAATAATAATAATAATTAATACGCGGAAACTATAAAAATAATAATAATAATAAAAGATGAACGAAAAGAAGGTCAAATATTTTTTCCAGTGAGTTTGTTTACGACTCGAAATCCCGGAAAACGATTCTTGTTTTCCGATCGTTGTAGGGAAGGTGAGGAGGGGGGGAAGGGGAGGAAGTGAAGTAAGTTATTGTTAATCACTTTATTGTTTCCCTAACAAACGTGTAAAAACGACAAAACAAACGGGGGAAAAAAAAAAGGTTTTTAAGAAAAAAAAAATTTTTTTTTTTTTTTCGGTGTCTCCTTTACGCGCTCATCCCTCCGTGTCCATAATAAATATTTTCTACCCCTCTCCCTTTTCGAAAAATCATCATTTTATTACCTGCTTTTAAAATATGTAAAATCTAAAATAATAAAATAATATTAAAAAAAAAAGGAAAAAGTGGAAGAAGAAGAAAAACCACCCTTAGATATTACGGGTAAATAGATTACGTCAGGCAAGTGCCGTTAGGGGTTGAATTTGCATAAATTGATCACTCATTCTCACGGTATCGGAATTATTCATAATCTTGGCAAACAATTTGAAAACGTGAAATAAAGATAGATAGATATATATATATAGATAGGTTGGTAGGTAAATATGTATAGAGAGAGGGATAGAGTGAGAGAGAGAGAGAGAGAGAGAAAGGGAGAGAGAGAAACAAAAGAATGAAAAAAAAAAAAAAGGTCTCTTTTCCGTTCGACCGTGACCAAACTGACCATCTTCAATTTCTTAAAAATGTCACAAAATTTTTCGATATATATAATAACGGATATTTTAATTCAATAAATTTTCCTGTATTATTATTATTATTATTATTATTATTATTATTATTATTATCATCATCATCATCATCATTATTATTATTATTTATGATGTTCGATTTATGTAAAATTTAAATTGAAATTTTTTTTTTACCTGGATTATAAAAATTATCAACCGGTGAAAATTTTCATAACCGATTATTAACACTATTTGGTCAAATATAAAAAAAAATTTTATGAAAATTTTTGTTTGTTTTGTTATGAAAAAGAAAAAGAAACGGTTGTTCCAGAAAAGAATCCAGAAATTTAAATTTTCAATTTTGGAACATTTAAATTCTTCTTCGAAAAAAAAAAAAAATTATTTTACCGTGTGAAAATTTAAAAAAAAAAAAAAAAACGGCGGGAAAAACCGCAAACGGAATCTCTTTTACGTCACGAGGGAAAGGAGGGGGAAAAAATAAAGGAAATGGATCTATCGATTGATCGATCGATCGATAATTCGATTATCGAATCGAATCGAAAATAATAAACAAAAAATCTTTTTTCTTTTGTTTGTTTGTTCGTAAAAATTTTTTTCCGTCGGTTACTTTTTCCATTTTTATAAAATTGATTTCTTGAAAACAATCGACAAACAAACAACGATAATAATAATAATAATTCGAGAATGACTCTCGTTCGATACGATAAAAAAAAAAAAAAGTAAAACAAAAAATCACGATTTTAATTTTTTTTATTTTGGGTCGACATGAAAGTTAAAAAATTTTTTTTTTTGTACGTTTTAATATCGATAATATTTTATGTAATACTGAAAAACGTTGCGATGTAATAATAATGATAATAATAATAATAATAATAATAATAATACTCCTTTAAATGTTTCATAAAATTCTAGAAAATTCATAACAATATCGATTATCATTTATCAAAACTTTTTTTTTTTTCTTTGTTCATTCGCGTAATAATTAAACTCTCCATAATTAATTTCGTCATTTGCGCAACGAAAATAATAATAATAATAACCGAAAGGAAACCTTTGAATTGTAGTAATAATAATAATGACGATTACTTTAACGATCGGTCACATAATAATAATAATAACAAAACGAAATTAATTTTTTTTGAAGGATGAACCCCGAAAAATTCTCACAGTTTTTAATTAAAATTCAAGGAAAACCTGTTAACTATCAAACTAACTAACTAACTATTATCATATCATTATTATTATTACTATTATTATTATTATTATTATTACTAGTAGCAGTAGGATTAGTAGTAGCACTAACCTATATATATAAAAAAGTAAAAAAAAAATACAAGTTAGACAACTGCGGAAAATAATACCTGTGAACTAATTCCAGGTGAAACTAGGTTAGTATTATTATTATTATTATTACTATCATATCGAACTCGTTTGGCAAGATATCGAAATGGTGATGAACCCTCGAATTCTTCGGTCGGTCGGTCGGTCGGTGGGTCAATCGACAAAAGTTTTTTTTTTTTTTAATTTTAACGTTTTTTTTTTGTTTAATTAGAAAAAAAGGAAAAAAAAATTCGTTAAACGTATCGATGAGAATGATGATAATGATAATAATAATAATAATGATATTAAATCACCGTTACCGATCGATACGATCGATGAGTACGACAATTTTTTTTTCCGTTACGAAAAAAATTTTTTTTTTCCTCGTTTTTGTGTTTGAAAATCCTCCATATTTGACCTTGATTTCGTTTTAAAAAGATTTTGTTATTATTACGTTTTTAAGGGATGAAAAAAAAATACAAAAGATGTTTGATTGACGTTGGTCGAAAATGTCAAACCGTATCGATGGAATTATGATGAAAAAGTTTTTGACAAACAAACAAACGCACACACAACACTCACGAAACAAACACAAACGATAATTTTTTTTTTTTTTTGCATCCCCAATTTGACGTTGTGTGCGTGCGTGTGCGTGTGTGCGCGTATAAAAATTCTTATATGGTAAAAACGAATAAAAATCGAAGGGAATGCAAAAAAAAAATCCATCGTCCAGCTGTCTTATTATTATTATTATTATTACATTAAATCTATTTTTTTTTTAACGTGTCAATAATAAAATTTAAAAAAAAATATCTACTCCCACGTTAAAAAAAATATTTATTCGTTATAAATTTTTTTTTAATAGATTTCCAAAAAAAAAAAGGTGGTAAAGAAGAACGTGGTAGTAGTAGACGACCAAATATTGAAGGGTTGTGTGTTGAGTGGTGTATGATTGAGTGAACGTTACCCTTACACGCACGCACGCACACGCACACGCACACACACGAAAATGTATCAACTTGCATTCGTATGTGACTAGAATATTCAAATACACGTTTAATGGTTTTCTTTCTTTTTTTTTTACGTCGACTTAAACTTTCCTTTTTTTTTTTCTTCCCCATTTTTTTTTTTGTAAGAAAATAAATTGAATATAGTTTATATGACAAAAACTCACCCCTTAAAAATAAAAATTCTTTTTCCCTTTTTTTTGGAAAATTTATCGTCGTTTTGCTTACGTTTTTTTTTCTATTTAATTATTATTATTATTATTAGGTAATCGTTTCCGGTTTATGATAAAGATTAATTGGGAAAACAATTGAAAATAAAAATTTTTTTTTGGACTACGAATTTTTCTTTGGTTTACGTTTGGTGTAGATTAGAAAGGGTTGTTGTGGTTGTTGTTATTGTTATTGCGGTTGTTGTTGTTACATAAGTTTTTTAAATAAGAATAAAAAAAAAAAATAGAAATTGAATGAGTGTAATGAATACAAAAGATGATGATGAGATTTTTTTTTTTTTATTTAGAGGGATGAAAAAATATTATAAAAGATGAAAAAGATTTCTTCTTTCGTATGACAATATGTGTGTACCATTTGATAACAAAAAAAAGTGTCTGCTTGCACCCCTATGGCGCGTGCGTATTGTCGTGTCAATCAGTTTATTATTATTATTATTTTCTCGTATTCTTTTCAGGTATTTGTAAATGAAAACAACAACAACAACAACCAACAAACGACCTGAAAATAAAAAATAATAAAAATTATCGACTTATTTTTTTTTCGCGTTTTTTTTTCTTCCCCCTATTTATAATAAAACGATTTGAATTTGGCGGGCTTTTTTTTTAAATATCACGTGATCGTGTGACGTAATCAACAACCGGGGCGAATTTTTAAAAAAATGTTTTTCAAACTGACAATAGTAGTTGTTATATTTATAAAAAAAAGTAGAAAATTAAATTTCAATATTTCAAAAAAAAAATGATAATAATAATAATAATAAAAAGTCGTAATCGAAGGGAAGAAAAAAGAGACAAAAGGAAGGAATAAATAAAGAAACAACCGAGTTACAACAAAACGGTCGTTAAAAAGACTAATAATAATAATAATAATATGAAAAGAGGAAGAGAACTCGATAAAAAAAAAAAATTTTAAATAATATGTATATTTTTTTTTTTTTATAGCAAACTATAAACCTATTTCTTTATTTTTTTGTACGCGCACTCACGCACACACTCACACACGCATTCACGCATTCACGCACTCACGCACAATCAGAAAAATTATTTAAATAAATTTTTTTTTTGTTAAGGTTTTTTTTAAAACAAATAAAATATGTTTAAATAATAATAATTTCGTCGTGTTCTCGTAATTCAAAAAAAATTTTTTCTTTTGTCATGTTTTTCGTATAACAAAACCGTTAACAACAACGACAACGACAACAACAACAAACATAATTGAACATTATGTTTTTTTTAAACGGGGAAAATTTTATTTTATTTTTAAATCGGTTAAACAATCGACGTAAATAATAATAATAATTTTAAAAGCGAAAAAATTTATTTTGTTTGTTTGTCTGTTTGTTTGTTTGTTTGTATAACAAAGGCATGCCTTTCTATCTAATTAACAATAATTAAAAAAACTTAATGTAATAGTTTGAAAATTTTTTTTTTTTTACCTTGAATTTAATTTTTTTAATGAAAACACACAATTGTTTGTGTTCATCTAACAAACAAACAAACAAACAAACAATCCTACAAACGTTTTATATTCGGTAAGATTCAAAATCCTGTTTGTTTTTTTTTTATTATTTTGATTCACCCTTTTATATAAAAGATGCTGCGTGGCTCGTGGATACAAATTAAAAAACGAACACGAGCCATTTTTTTTTCATCTTTTTGAAATGAATACTTTTTTTTGTGTGTGTGTTTGTTTGAGTGATTCTTCTTCTTCTTCATCTTCTTTTCTTTCTTTTTCTTCTCTTTCTTCTTTTTCCTCCTCTTTTGCAACACATTAAATATATATATTTTTATTTTTATTGTTATATTTATATATATATACACATATAATAAAAAGTCATAAAAATCAACCCTTCAATTTTAGAAAAAAAAAGGAAGTTACATCAAAAAACAAAAAAAAAAAAACGTTAAATTGTATTCAAAAAAAATGTTTCTATTTCCACGTTTATTATTATTATTATTATTATTATTATTATTATTATTATTATTTTACATAAAAGTTATTCGAACGTATTTTCAACACATAAAATTTAAAAGTCAACGAACGAACGACGGAACGAACGTTAGAAAAAAATTTTTTTTCTTTTTCCGTTTAAATAAATTTTTATTATGTATTTATTTATTTATTTAAAATAAAAAAAAAATTATGTAAAATGATTGAACGGGTTTAATAAAAAAAAAATTAAATAATAATAATAATAATAATAATAATAATAATAATGATAATAATAAGTTTTAAATTGATTTTTGTTTTTTTAAAATTATTTTTTATATTATTTATAAATTTTTATTATTTTTAATATTATTATTATTATTATTATTATTATTATTATTATTATTATTATTAAGATTTTGTTCAGAATTTTTTTTTTTGTTTTTCAGACATGTTTTAATTGAGGTAAAAAAAAAAAATTCTTATCGGTGAATGATAATAATAATAATAATAATTTGATACGTTTGTGCGTAAAAGAATTTTTTTTTTTCGTGGTTGTTTTTTAACGGTCCGGAAAATTTTACCCGTTTTCCCCTCTCCCACCTCCACCCACCGTCGGGTTTGTACGTTCTCTCGCATAATTTCATCTCCACCCCCCCGTTTTTCCATTTTTCAAAAAAAAAAAAGGAAAGAAAAAAGGAAAAAGGTTTGTTTGGTTTTTTTTTTTTTTGATATTAAAATTAATGTAAACCGAGTTTTATTCATTAGCGAAAGCTTTGAAGTTCCTTTGACAAAAAATTTTTCCTTTTAGGAAATTTGAGATTTTATTTATTTATTTATATAAATATTGATTTTTCTCTTACAAAGGAAATTTATCGATTTTTTTTCCTTTTTTTTCTACGGTAAATTTTTTTAGATTCGAGTACACACAGAAAAAAAATTATGTTTATTTTATCAGAGACACGATGATAACGACAAATAATATTTTTTTTATTTAAAAAACTTTCTAAAATTTTCTAGAACAATACCTTAACGTCATCGATCGATGATTGTAGATGTAAATTAAAAAAAAAAAAAAATCGATATCGATCAATTAATTGTTAAAAAAAAAAAACGCGAAGTCGAAGCGTTCGATCTATCATTATCATTACTACTCCGATATTTATTATTATTATTATTTAAAAATGAAAATGTCGTCCGGTTTTTATCGTTACTTTTTCGACATTTAATTTTAAATAAACGATCGTAGAGGAAGAGAGAGAGAGAGTGAGAGACCTTTTCATCGGTAAAAGAAGAAATCAAAAACCCTTTTCTCATATTTTATTCCAAAAAGAATTATTTAATACTCTCTTTCTATCTCACTCTCTCTCTCTCTCTATTTCTTTCTCTCAAGAGAGAAAATTTTTGGCCTTAATTAAAAAAGATAAGACAATGGGACTACTTGGAAAAGAAGGAGAAAAAGATGAAAGGCAGAAAGAACTGACAATGCAACGAATATAAAAAAAAAAAAAGGAAAAAAGGGTAGAAGGAAAGAGGAAAAGCCAAGAAAGGGATGATGATGATGATTTTACTTGAATGGCAAAAACCTTTTGATCAACCCCTCATTGATTTGACCATGTTATTACACAGGGGTGGCATATACACCCTAAACAATGGTTTTGCCTTTTCGTTTTACACCACCGCCACCGCCGACGTCACCGCTGCCACCACCATCACCGTCACCACCACCATCACCGTCACCACCACCACCACCGCCACCTCACAGTAAAAAATTTTTCACAGGAAGGATTCTTCGATTTATGATAAATAAACGTAAGTAAAGACTTTTATATTTTTTGACTTTGAAATAAAAATAAATAAATAAATAAATAAAAATAACAATAATAATAATAATAATAATAATAATAATGGATTTTCGATTATCGATTTATAAAAAATTGATTTTTTTTATTCTCGAACATTCTAAATAATAATAATATTTTTTTGAGGTTGATTTCAATGTCGTTTCATTAAAAAAAAAATTGTTATTATTCGAACCGTTTTTTTTCTTACAGAATAATTTAAATTTTAAATAATAATAATAATAATGAAAAGGATAAAACGCTTCTTGTTTATCAACATCATCATTATTATTATTAGTAATATTTTTTTTTTACAGAAAATAAAAATTAAAAATATAAATCAAAATAATTACGTAACTTTCAAAAAAAAAAAAAATTGAATTATTTTCCCATTATAACTTTGAAACCAAATATTAATAATAATAATAATTTTAAAAAGGTATTAAAAAAAAAATCCTTGAAAAAAATTTACATTTTTTCTATTATTATTATTAGTAGTCTTTTTTTTTAATTAAAATCTCAATGATGCAAAAAAAAAAAAAAAATTTTTTCAACGAGAATTATTCTCGAATATTTTTATTAAAAATTCGTTTCCGGTTTATCGGATTTGCGTACTATTGTGTACGATTAAAAACCGGATGTAGTAAGAGGTGAGAAACCACCGGATGTGATCATAAGGAAATTTTTAATACCGACGGAAAGAAACAAAATGTGTAGGAGTTTTGATATCGAAATCGGCAGGATGTAGGAAGTGAGAGAGGGAAATGATTCTAATCGTCGTCGTGGAAGTAGTGAGTGTCGTGCCACGTTTTTTTCCGAAAGATTCAGATCGTTTTAATTACCACCACACCGTCATTGACATTTACAGGATTTATATCAAATGAATCGTTTGATTTAATATGAAAAGTTTGAAAAAAAATTTTCCGTATTAAAACTTGTTGTGATGATTAAAAGTGATGATAATAATAATAAACCGGAATGAAAATCTCATACGAAGGAGAAGATGAGGAAGAAGAAAGGAATAGAAAGAAGAAGGAGGAGGTGGAGGAGGAGGAAGAAGATTCGTAAAAAGAAGGTAAAATTTTTTTTTTTTTTTTTGTTGAAAAAGATCAAATTAAATTTGATGTAATGAGTCAGAAATCTGATTAGTCTTCCAATCGAAAGGTCACATCAAGGTTTTCTTTTTTTTTTTTCATCGGAAAATCCACATGATTTCCTGATTGCTTTTTCCCTCTCTCTCTCTCTCTCTCTCTTTCTTTCTCTCTCTCACTCTATTTCCAATACCAATTTTTTCAATTCTTGAAAATATATATTTTTTTTTTATTTCCCCGTCTTAAATCTTATTTTCCACCAATAATAAAATAATAAAAGAAAAACGGCGCTAAAAATTTTTAATACTTACCTTACGGACGAAAAGTGATAAGACAAACATAAAAAGGGATGTAAAATTTTCCCGGGGGGAGGGAGGGTGAGGGGATATTAAAAAAGGGGGTAAAGCGGTGGTGCATTTTCCTTTTTTTTTTAATTTTTAATTAACTTGCATTATCTTAACGAGAACCTTTTGTCAGCTGAGCTTTTTTCTTTTCATCTTAACCGCAGCTTTTATCTGTTATCACAATTATTTACTTAATGGTTTTGGGTTTTAAAAACACGCGCGCAAACGCGCACACGTGCACCCCAATTCCCACCTTTAAATTTTAATTATTTTTTTTTGTTTTTAATTCACCACCCTCCGAACGAATTAAATAATAATAATAATAATGATTAAAAATTATTTCGAAATGAATTTTACGCGAAACAAATTATTTCTATATATTTCTAATCTGTACGATTTTAATAATAATAATAATAATAATAAATGAATATTTAAAAATGATTAGAAAAATGTATGTTTCGTGGTTGTAGTTGTCTGGAAGGAAGCAACAGGAGTCGAAAATTATAACGTCAATAATAACATGATGTGCACATGCTGCGCTGTTGGAACCCCCCCAAGCACTATTATTAAACTACCACCTTTTGTTTCCTCCATCACCATTATTATTATCATCATCCCTCGACTTTTTGAAACCCGTAATTGAAATCTATTCCACGCACTTGTTTTATTTAATTTTTTTTTTTTTTGTCATTCTCGCTAAAATTTTTCAATCGCTATATAACGATTATTTTGATTTTTTCGGGTAGGAAACAAAAAAAATTTTTTTTTTTTTGGACATACGGTCGTGCCTTAAGGGTAGAGGGTGTAAAAATTCATATTCGGTCACTCAGGGTTTCCTTGTCAAGAATATGCGGGAAATGATGAATGATAGTTTTTACGATTCTCAAGTGGTGTAACTTCATTACGATCCCATTCAAAAATATCAATTTTTAATTTTTTTTTTTCACGCTTTATACATAATAATTTAATATTTAAAAAAAAAAAAAGTTTGCACGCACACACGCACACGCATATGCACACAAAAGGAATCACCGGATTCGGAAATCGGAAAAGAAACAAAGATGGAATAAGAATAATTTACCATTAAAAAT
>NW_002987080.1:79122-88130 GCF_000006295.1 Pediculus humanus corporis | reverse complement strand
ATAAAATATCGTAAAACATTAATGAGGACTTTGAATAATTGTTCTATATAACGAAAAAAAAGTAAATGCGTGTTACTCTTTCTCTCTTTCTCTCTCTTTTCTCTCTCTCTCTTTCTTCCTCTCTCTCTCTCTCATTTTTTTCTCTTCTTCTCTCTCTTTCGAATTTAAAAAAAAAGAAAAAATAATAATAATTCGATCGAATCCGGTAAGAAATTTTAAATTTCTTTTAGTTTCTCTTTCATTTTATTTTTAATTTTTCGAATTTGAAAAAAAAGGCGCGAAATAAAAAAAAAACCGCAAAAATAAATTAAAAATTTAAAAATTTTGCGGCTTTTCTTTCTGCTTTTTTTTTGCTATTATTTTGTCACGTAAAAAATTTTTTTTTTTTGAATCTCTAATATTATATTACCTCCTTTTCTTTACTTTTTTAACATAAAAAAATTTACCGTATTATTATTATTATTATTATTTTTTAATAAATTTGCGTAACCGGAAAAATGAAAATTGAAAGGTTAAAAAAAAATTTATTACGTTTCGTTAACGTAAAAGTACCCAAAAAAAAAAAATAATAATAATAAAAAATTGAAGAAGATGAAGAAGAAGTAGATGATGATGATAATGATGATGATGATGATGTTGAAGAAATAATAAGAACAAGTTTTATAAGAATGAACAAAACAGAATTTTCAAATTGATTTCTAATTGAATTATTTTCCAAATGGGATGTTGTCGGATAACAAAATAAAATAAAAAATTTTTTTTTCTTTTTTTTCCTTGTTTTATAATTTCATTTTATTTTTGTCGTGTAAGAAGAATCCACGTTGAAATCCACCACCACGTTTCCGTGGACGGACGGTTAAAACGATAAATCGCGTTAAACTTTTTTCTTTTTCCGCTATAATAAATTTTCTTTTTCCGGTAGGAATTTTTATGATACTTTACTCATTATTCGATTCCTCGTTTTTTTTCCAGGGGGGGGAGGGGCAAAAATTCACTCACGCGCTATTGTTATTATTATCATCTACCAAAAATTTTCCCGACAGACAAACAAACAAACAGGTGTACACGATTCAAAATTTAAAAAAAACAAACGTCATATAGATTAAATAACGAACGAATTATTATACTCACTTCCGGTCTTGCCTAGAAAAAATTTTTTTTCTTTCTTTTCCATCACTTCCTGTTATGATTTTATTATAAAGTATTATTATTATTATCATCATCAGTCAGGTTTTGTAAAAAAAAATTAAAATTTTTTCCTTTTTTTTTTTTTTTAATTATTATTATTATTATTTTATAAAAAAAATTTACTGGAATATCACAATAAAATTTAAAAAAAAAAATATTCAGGGAACGCGTTTTTTTCAAATAGGTAAATACACACATAATAATAATAATAATAATAATAATAATAATAATAATTGAATAAATATAATTAATCACGCACGACGACAAACGATTTAAACAAACAAACAAAAATAGAGAGAAACCGGAAGGTATACGGGATAAATGTGGGATGAGGAGGAGAAGGATGGGGGATGGGGAGAGGGAGGAGGGTGACGGGAGGTAGTGATCGATACCTAATCAATCGAAATAAGATTTTGATTTGTTTCTTTTACGTTTACATGCGGCTTTATTAAACGTTATTTTAGATTCTTTAACGATTTTTTTATTTTTAGGTTTTTTAACTTTTTTTTTCTTTATGGGAAATTTTCTCAAATTATTAAATTTACTCTGTATGCTGTTCAAATTGTTACTTTTAACGTTCTCACGTTCATTATTAGCCATGGTTTTACTACTACTACTACTATTATTATTATTATTATTATTATTATGACTATTACTACTACTATTACTGTTGTTGTTATTGTTGTTGTTGTTGGTAATGTATTCGGTAGGTTCAAAAATGGTCGTTTCAAATTTATGATTTTCTTTGACATCGGTTTTTTGAACATCTAGCGTATACTGACCGTCTGAAACGGTTATCAATTCGTGTGCTATAGATCTTATTAATGCGCTCCTTATGTTATCCTCGATATCCGCGGGATCCTTTCCAAGCATTTTCGCAATGAAACGTGTTATGTCATTGAACGTTGAACTTTCCCCTTGTAAATTATGTACAGCCAAAAGTACGAGCTCGGAAGGTGTTGCTGATATTTTTGATTTGTTCCCGGAACCGAGAGCTCGATTGACTAAATTCCCCATTTATATATTTGCTAAACTGCCATGACAATTTAATACTTACACAAAAAATAAATTATTTATTCAAAGATATACATATATATATATCTATAATTTTGTTATTGTTTACCTTTTTTTTTACATACATATATTTGAATATATATATATATAAATAAAATAATAACAAAAAAAGAAAAAATTTTTTTTTAAAAACAAAAATAAACCGAAGTAAGAAATTTAATTGTTTACATTTTTTATAATAATAATAATAATAATGTATTAAAATAGTATTTAATTATTTTTAAAATTTTTAATTTTTCGAATTTGAAGAATGATGAATAATTTTAAATAAAAAAAAAAAAGAATTTCGAAAATTATTTACGTTAAATGTAGTAGTTGAAATGTTTTTTATTTTTTTTGTCGTCGTCGTCGTGGTTGTTGTCCTGGTTGTTTTTGTGGTTGTTGTTGTTGTAGTAGGACTCACGATTATGTTGAAAAAAATTTTATTTATTTGCAAAAAGAGGTTAGAATACATCTTGACAAGATTAATTTTCTGCCCAAGGGACGTAGACCAATTAGCCGATGACAGAACGTCAGAGACGAACGTCATTCATATTTGATAACTATTCACTCTCTCTCTCTCTCTCTCTCTCTCTTTCACTCTTTTGTTCCAGACTCCTTTTTTTTCATCCCTCTTTTATTATTACGTAGACTTATTATTATTATTATTATTACTTTACAACCGTATTTATGTTTTTAAACCGTAGAATGTTTTATGAAAATTTTTTAATTATTTACAAAAAAAAATTTTCTTTTTTTTTTTTTAACCATCAACCCCCCTAGCTAAATTTTCTTTTTTCCATTTTCATTTTATTCAAGTTTTTCCATTCATCCATCTATTCATCCTTTTTTTTTTTTCCTTTTTTTTTGAAAGGCTCGTGATAAGTTTAAAAAAAAAATGGTTGAATTGTATTTCATCGGTTTTTTTTTTTTCGGTTCCGTCGTTGATAAAAAAAATTTTTTTTTTTTTTATTATGAGATATATTTTAAAATGAATTTGATTTATTATCCTGAGGGTTGGCCTTGACCACGTTATCAAAATTTTAACCTCCTTTAGGGGTTATAAGGTCAAATTTTAACTGATTAGTCTCAGACAAAATTTTCTCGCTTCGATTATTCATTGGTTTATTTTTTTTTTTTTTTGTGCGCGCGCGGCATTTTCCAATAAAAAAAAAAAATTTCTGATATCTCATTTGATTCTTTTGAATCGACTGACAATAAACATTAAAAAAAAATTCAAAATGGCGGATATTAATTGTTTTATTACGTCGGTAATAAAAAAAAAAAAATGATTTTTTCATCTTTTTAGTAAGGTAGAGAGTAATTGTGGCGGTGACCAGATTATTATTATCGAATTAGACAGATTCAAACAAGATAATCTAATAATCCGTTATGGAAATCAAAAAAGGAGCGAAGGTTGTAGTGGGAGCAGAAGGAGCAGCAGGAGCATCAACACCCCAAATATGAAAAGATTTTGAACCCTTCGGGGTTGTTGTCTTCCGCCGCAGGCTCAACCACACATTGGTTTTATATATGTCAAAATTCATCACGGGGTGGTTCTATTGAAATCTCACCCTTCTCTTTCTCTCACTTCTTGAAAATTCTTATCAATCTCTCGTAATTATATTTTCCCCTTTATCATCACCACTACCACCACCACCCTCACACGCACACGTGCACCTTTTTCTTTCTTTTTTTTTTTTATGTACCGCGCAAATCTGATCTCATTTTACACAATGATGTTGACTTTGAGGTCTCACAAGTTTATTTTTAAAAACGTAATCAACTATGATAAAATCTTTTATTATTATTATTATCATCATCATTATTATCATCATCATTTCTTCTTTTTTTTTCATTAATGATTTGAACTTTGAATCAAAGTTTTGTATATAGATGAATTATTGACAAAAAAAAAAAAAATTTTTGTTTTTAATAAATAAATCGATAGAATTTTAAAAATTAAAATTTGTAATTGTGCCCGCATATTAACGAACCACAAATAAAAATAAAAATAATAATAATAATTTTTTTAGTTAAACATTTAAAATTATTCAACTTTGACCTTTTTTTTTTAAAAAAAACTCGGGTTAAATAATTTATTAAAAACAAAAATTAATATCGAAGAAGACAAAAAAAAAAGTGTGATTTTATTTCAAGTTCTCTCCTATTTAATATTTATGTCTCGAGTTTATTAATAATAATGATTATTGACGTATTATTGAATAAGTAAAAATATGTAAAATCATTAATGCGGGGGGCGAATGGGGCGAGGGTAAAGGGAATAATCGGTCGGCGTCTTTAATCAAAAGGTAAAGAAAGTCTGTTGCTACCCTAAAACCTGGTGGTGGTGGTAAACCCGCGTGACAAAGCAGATTCCTTACGTTTGAGTGTGTGTGTGTGAGCGTATGTGCGTGTACACACACGCGCACGCACACGCGCACGCACACGAAGCACCATGAAAAAATAACCGTTAAAAATAATAAAAAATAATATTAAAAGAATGATGATAAGAACTCGGGAAAAAATTTAATTAAATCCCTTAAAAGGTTTTCATACGATTATTATTGATAAAAAAAAAAACAAAAACGCACGCGTAAATTTTTTGTTTGTTAGTACGCGCGTACTACTCGAATAAATAATAACAAACAAAAAATTATTTATTTATTTATTTATTCGAGTGGAACGAAACAAAAAAGGGAAAAATTAAAAAAAATTTTTTTGTCATCTCTTCTTTCAAAAATTTAAACAAAAGATTTTCGGGAAAAAAATTTTTTTTTAGGTACAGGAAAAGAAGAAAAAGAACAATCCAGAGAGTTAAGAAAATTTAAAAAGAAAAAATATTATTATTATTATTTATAAAAAGAGAACAAAAGAAATAGAATTGTTGAGATAACAGGAGTGTAGAAATGAGTTTTCTTTTTAATAACTCTTATAAATTTTAATATTTCATCATTTGTTGTTATCTCTTATTTTTTTTTTAATATTATTATTATTATCTGGCAGATGGTTACGCTTAATTGGGCTTACCCCCTTCCCTCCCCTCCCCTTCATTTTCCAGCATCCGTATCATTTTTTTTTTGTTTTTGTTTTCCTGAACTCTTTTGCACTTTTTATCGATTTCCACTCGAATTCGTTACGTTTTTCTTTCTTTTTCCATAAAGTTTTTCCATGTGAAAACAAAATTATTTCTTTTTTTTTTGGTTAAAAACAAATGAAATGTTTAAAAAAAAAAAAAACATGACTGACTAAAAAAAAAACCGTTTTATTCTTTAAATCGGTAGTAGTAGTAGTAGGTAGGCAACAAAGACAAGATCTGAAATCATTTTTTTTTTTTTTCTCTTTACCGCTTCGTTTATTTAACAAAAAATGATGTTTATCATAAGAAGACCCTTGAGGTCATATCGTACAATTTTTACTTCTGTACAAAAAAAAAAAAATTTAACGTGTTTTCCTTTTTCTTTTTCTTCTTCTTTTTTTTTCTCTCTGAATTATAACATTAATCTTAAAATCGTAAACATATACATATATAATAATAATAATAACGATGATGATGATGATAATAATCGTATTATATGAAAAACAAAAAATGTTTTTTTTTTTAAATATGGCGACGTTAAGTTGTAGAATTTTTTTTTTTTTTAAATATATTGATTTACGATAACTTGTTTGTTATTTGCACAAAAGGGTAAAAATTTAAGGGTTGTTATTATATATTTAATGACATTCGGTATCGTATTTATTCGTGACGACAAAAAAAAAAGAATAAAAGGTCAAAGGTTGTTTAACATAAAAAAAAAAAGATTTATTTAGTTCTTAGAATGTTAAATTTTTTTAATTTTTTTAAACCTTTTTTTTTTTTTTAATGACCCGTTCGAAACAACCATAATTTTTTTTTTCAAATATATATAAAATGAAGATTCTGTAATAATAATAATAATAACTTTTTTTTATTACTTTTTATTACGTGGTAATAAATAATAAAAAAAAAAAAATTATTACTTCCAAATGTTTGTTAAAAATAAAATTTAAACCTCGTCATCGTCATCGTCATCGATGAGGATAAACTAAATTAAACATTTTTAAAATTTTGTATTAACAACAACAAACAAACAAACAAACAAAGGAAATAATAATAATAATTGAGTTATTTTTTCGCGCGCAAAAAAAAAATTGTTTAATTAAAAGAAAAGTAAAAAAAAGTTTTTTTTTGTTAAAGGGAAAACAATATCTTAGTTAAAATTTTCCTTTTTTTCCTTTTTCTTTCCTTTTTTTTCTTCCTTTTTTTAGTAAATTGATAAAAATAAAAAAACTTTTTCTTCTTATTATATAAAATAACAAAAAAAAAAAAAAACTTTAGAATTTTAAATTAATTTAAAAAAAGGAAAAAAGGAAAAAAAAAGGAAAAAAGAAAATCTTTTAGTGATTAATTATTTTTGATTGTGGAAAAATAAAAGGAGAAGGAAAAGGAAAAAAAAAAGGGTTGTTGCCAAAGGAAATTCACAATCTGTCTTTTTTTTGTTAACTTATTATTATTATTATTATTATTATTATTATTATTATTATTATTATTATTATTACTATTATTATTATTAACAAAAAGGAGGATCTAAACCATTTTTCTTACTTGTTTCCTTGTTTTTTCTTTTTTTTCTTTTAACAAAATTTTCTTTTTTTATTATTATTATTATTTTCTTCTTTTTGTAAGAAGAGAATAAAAAAAGGATGAGAATAGCTGAATAGAATAGATGAAGAGTAAAAGGAAAAAAAAAGAAATTCTCGTCCGCCATTAGTTTCATTTTATTATTATTATTATAACTTCATTAAAAAAAAAAAATTTTTTTAACTTTTAGTTTTTTTAAAAAAAAACTTTTTTATTAACCTTTGTTCTTCGGGAGCCATATTTACAAAAAAAAGTTCATTTTTTACATTTAATTAAAGTAATAAAAGTATTATTATTATTATCCCTCTCTCCCCTCTCCCACCCCCAAAAAGTAATTTATTTATTTAAGAAAATCAAATCGAATCGAAAAAAAAAAAATTTTTAACTTAAAAATCATAGGTGAGGTATCGAAATTGCTACGTCATCAAATGACGTAATTAATACGTAACCGTTTTTTTTTATTCGTTTTACAGACGACGCTCACTCCTTACTCGCATTTATTTTTACGTTTGTTCGTTTGTTTGTTTGTCGACAAAAAAAAAATAATAATAATAATTAATGCACGTGCACAACAAAAATAAATATTTAATTATTATTAATATTCAAATGATAACAATAATAATAATATCGAATACAATATTGCATTATTGTTTTAGAGAAAAAAAATTTTAAAGACAAATATTCTTTTTTTCGATGATACTTGTTCTCGTGATAATAATAATAATAATTTAAATGAAATTTTTAAATTTTAGAAAGTAACGTTACCTTTTCTTTCTTATCACTCCCCCCCTCCCCTCTCCCCCCGATAATGCGGATGAAATTTTTGTTTTTTGGTAGTTGTTTGTTTGTTTGTTTACAAACGATTTTCGTTTTCGTCACGACAAACTTTTATTATTATTATTTTTTTTTTGTAAATAATAAATGAATTTTATTGAATGAATCCCGTTGAACGAATGAGTGAGTAAGTGAGTGAGTGAGTGAATGAGTGAATGAGATAATGAGAATGTGTGTGAGTGTGTGTTTCAAGTGTTTAAATAACATTGTATTTTGTTAACAGAAAAGAGTAGTGGTAGTGGTAGTGGCAGAAGACTCGGATTTCTTATTCCTTCTCTTTTAAAACCACTTGTCGACTCAAAACGCCGTAAATTTAACACGCTATCAATGTAAACACGACAACACTTTCTATTCAGTATATAAAAAACTACTTTTATACGCGTTTTCATTTATGCGTGAAGTATATTTTTAAATGTAAATCATGTGGGATTAATCCTATGCTAAAACCTTATTTTCATTTTTTTTTTTTTAAATTCATTCCCATCCACACTTTTCTATCTATCTCTCTCTTTCTCTTCTTACTTTAGCTCATGATTGTGTGAGAATGATCATCATCATCATCATCATCATCATCATCATCATCATCATCATGTTATCTTTTGGTAAGATAATTTTTTTTAATATACGTTGTTATCTATTACGCGCTTCTTCTTTCCTTTTTTTTTCTTTCTTATTTTATTTAAAAAATAAAGCAAACATTCTTAGGGTAAAACATCATCGTGCACGACAACAATCATTTATTGTTTTTTTTTTTTTCTTGTTAAAAAAGGCGGTGGAAATAATATTTGTGACCTTTGTAAAAAATTAAATTGAAAAATTTCATTCATTACAAAACTCAAACATAACCGACAGACATTGAAATTCGATTGATTGATTTATATTGTTTTATTGGCGAGCCTAATAAACTTTAATTAAAAAAACTTTCCGATGAGAAGAATAAATGAGAGAGAAAAATTTAAAGAAAAAAAAAAAACAATTCGGCGCCATTTTTTTTTTTTTTTTATTCGCGTAATTTTTTTAAAACAAGCGGAGGTTTTAAAACTGCTGCTCCTGTTGTTCTTTTTTTGTGTGTGTGTGCGTGTAGAAAACATTTTAAAAAATTAATATTTAAAAAAAAAAAACGTTTAGAAAGAAAAGAAGATGAAGAAGAAGAAGAAGACATTACAAGTTTTCTTGTGTAAATCATTGTCATTGATGAAGTGAAGGAAAGATTCATAACATCCCAACTAACGAGTTAATTAAAGGATGACGACTAATGAGATAATATTAG
>NW_002987080.1:74544-78942 GCF_000006295.1 Pediculus humanus corporis | reverse complement strand
TCATCATTTAAGCCTAATATTTAGTTTATTGTTTATTAATTTGTCCCTGACTCATATTTAGTAAAGTTTTTTTTGTAAAAAAAAAAAAAATCAACTTTTTTATTCTTTTAATTAAAAAAAAAAAATTTTTTTAATAAAAATTTCGTGAGCTTCTCATAATCAATTGATTGAATATCGATTGATTATTTTTTTTTTTTTAATATTCCCTTTAGTAAAAAAAAAAAAAGGTTTGTAAAAGGCAGGAGGAGAATCGTTCAAATCGTGTCATCGAACAAAAGAATAAAAAAAAAAAAGACTCGAGAGGTTTTAAAGGCAATTCAAGAATGAAGATTCACTCTACGACTACCCCAACGGAAATCAAACCTACCTAATAGAAGAACATCCCAAGAGACGAAGACGACTACGGTATGACGACCGATGACGTCGACGTGGCAGGAGACGAAACGAATTCGAAGGAAGAAGGGAGGGGGAAGCGGGGGGAGAAAGAGGATGAAAATTCGAATAAGCCCTTCAATTGAAACTGGAGATGGCCAACGTTGACCAAAATGGAGGAGGCCGTTATCAACCAATTTTCTCTTTTATTCTCGAACAAAAGAATCAAATCTAAGGGTTTTCATCCTTGGTCAAAAAATTAATCATACTCACAATTCACGAGAGCTTAATAAAGGTTTAAAGCTTAATAAACTTTTTTTTTCCTTTCTTTCTTTCTTTTTGTTCCACTAAAAAAAAAAAAAGATAAAAAAGTAAAGGAAACAAAGACAAAAAAAAAGTATTAAATGATGAAAACTAATAATAATAATAATAATAATAATAATAATTAACGTAATATATTTTAAAAAAACACAAAAAAATAATTATTCAAGTTGTCAGCACTGAATTGAAAATCCTTTCGAAACAAATGTAAAAAGTAATTTTTATTATATTTTCAAAAGGTACAATAACACTGATGATGATGATGATGATGATAATGATACCGATGTTAAACATTATATTCTTGCAAATTATTATGATTAATTATTATTATTATGGTAACAAAAAAAAAGACTACAATTGTAAATATTATCGGTGAAAATCCACCCTTCTTCTTCTTCTTCTTCATTAACACTTATAAACTTAACCAAATGATTTATTATTATTATCTTAATAACAAAAGATGAAAAAAAATTTCTTTCTTTCTTTCTTTCTTTTTCATTTTTTTTTCATTTATTTTATTCGTAAATAATAATAATAATGTTTAACACTAAAATTTTAATAAAAATGAAATAATGGTGGAAAAATATTTTTAAAACAAAACATGACGTCACGATTTTTCAAAGGGTTTTTACGACGCGTTATACGAAAATTTAACACAAAATTATTATTATTATTATTCACATGATATCACTCGTTTTCTGAACAAATTTCAATTTTTTTTTTTTAAAAAAACAAACGACAAAAAAATAAACTAAAATTTGACTTTTGACCGATTTTGTTCGTGGTCCGAATATTATTCGCATAATAGGTCGAATTTTTATCATCACCGTTTTGTTATTATTATTATTATTACTATTTAATAATAATAATAATAAATGACGGTAAATTAAAAAATTAATCGGTTATGATGGGTCACGTTTAATAATTTCGTACGGTGAGTTCACATTTAAACAAAAAAAAAATGTTTTCAAATTTTGCGTGGGTCGTAATGCTGTCGTACATTCGTCCCCAGCATGAACCCACCGACAGCATCACAAATATATAAGGTTCAAAGTTCAAATAATTCCTTTGCGTAAAAAAAAAAAAAAAAAAAATTTCAACTTTTCGTTTGATTTGATTTTTTTTTTTCTGTTTATATTTTTTTCCGTTTCGATTTTTTTTTTGTATCTTCTGCTTTTTATTATCATTATCATTCCCTTAAAATAATCGAATAACGAATTTCATAAAACGAATTAATTATTATTATTATTATTATTATTGATATAAAAATTTTATTTGATTTTTTTTTTTTTATTTAAAAAGAAAATCAGCAGAACGACAACATGGCCGACGATTACGTCATAAAATTTATCAACTTCGTTAATTTTCGTGTGTGTTCGTATTGATAAACGAAAAAAAAAAATTTTCTCGTCTTTTTATTATTAATAAAAAAAATTATTAAAAAAAATAAATAAATAAAAAAATTGTCGATATTTTTCTCAAATGTGATTTTTATAATAAAAACTATATAATAATAATAATAATAATAATAATAATAATAATAATAATTTCAACGACGTCAAAATCAATAAACGTCACGCGTTTTGAAATAATAATAATAATGATAATAATGATAATGATAATGATAATAAAATACGCAACGAAACTTTTTACGACGATTTTTTTTCTTAAATATAAAATTAACATTAGTAATAATATTTTTTGCGAGTAAGAGAGAGAGAAAAATCGTTTAATTATTATCATTATCATTATTATAACCGTTTAATAAAGAAATAAAAAAATAAAAATTTCTTCTGCTTCGTTATGAATATTAATAATAAAAAGGAATCAAGGCAGGAATAGATGAAAAAAAAAAAATTTTTTTTTTTTTATTTTTTACAATAAATTAATAGAAAGTCATAATAATAATAATGATAATAATAATAATAATAATAATAATAATAATAATAATAATAATAATAATAATAATAATGAAATGAACTTTTACACTATTGAGCAATAAAACAATTGTTTTTTTTTCTTTCATTCATAAATGAAGATTCACACCTTCTTATTTAAATAATAAATAAATAAATTTTTATTGATATGTCTCCCCACACCTCGCCTCCCCTCACCTCCTTTCTTCCCCTCTTTCCATTCACTCCCCTCCCACCATTTCCAACTTTAAAATTTCGCCATTTTTACGTTAGTTGTTATGAAACAAACGGCGAAAATTTATTCATAATAAAATATTCCGAGAAAGAAAAAAATTTAATAAAATAAATAATTATTAAACCTATTAATTAATTAAAAATATAAATTTATATTATATTATATAAAAGTTAATATATATGATGATAATAATAATATACATAAATACATAAAAAAATTATGATAGGACAATATATTTATGTATAAAAACGTTTATAATTAAAAATGATAATAAAAAATTATTATTAATATTATTATTTTATTGACATAAAAAAGAAAAGGCTTATTGAAATTTTTTTTTTTATAATGCCATTTAATAATAATAATAATAATAATGATTTTTAGGCTTAGAAAAAAAAAAACGATAATTTTTCTATCATTGACCTTTTGATTCGAATTTTTTTCATTATCCATCATAAATAGACATCTTAACAAAATTATTTAGTTAACGAAGAAATCTTTTTTCCCCTTCCCCTTCCCCTCTCCTCGCCTACCCCCATCCAGGGCCGTATCACGATCGTTTTCATTTATTATTATTATTATTATTAATTTTTTTTTTTACATAAATATGATATTTAATTTTAAAAAAAAATGTTGTTTGTTTCTTTTGTTTAGGAAAAATTTCACAAACGTTTGTGTGCCTTTATAAATTGATTATTTAAAAAAAAAATAATTTTAATAAAATAATGATAATGATAATGATAATAATAATAATAATCAAAGGTTAAATAAGTTATCGTTGACAATATAAAAACGAGTGTGCGAGTTTAATTTTACATAGATTTTTTTGCAAATTAAATTATTTATTATCATTATTATTGTCATTATAAATAATTTTTAATGGAAAAATTGAAAATGAGGGGGGGAAGAAATAAATTATTGGTTGTTTGTTTTGAAAATAACAACAAAACGATTGTTTTATTATCGTTTTTTTTATAAACAAATAAATTGAATGTACAATCAATTAACATTTAATAATAATAGAAAAAATGAATAGACAAATGTGTTGCTGAACAAAAAAAAAGGTTTTTAATGAGAAAAGAGGAATTTTTAGAAGGTCAACCTTTTTTATGAGTTTTTACATGACACGACAACAACAACAACAACAACAGATTAATAAGTAAATGATTGACAAATGAATGTTTAATAAATCTTCCATTTAAATTTTGATTAGAAACATTAATCAATAACAATTTTTTTTTGTTATTTTTTTGTTGTTTGTCGTTGTTGTTTGTTTGTCGAATGAAATTACCATGTTTGCGTTGAACAATTTGTTTTATGTCACCATTCTTTCCATCTCCAATTTTTTTTTCATTATTAATTTTTTTTTTTTTATCAATTATTATTATTATCATAATCGATAATTTGATTGTTATTATTAAATTTTTAATTACGATTATTTATTATGAATTATATTAAAATTTCTTTGTTTTAAATGTTAATTTTAATAATAATCGAGGAATGCAAATTTACAAAACAAACAACAACAAAGGAAAATTGGAGGGAAAACTTTTT
>NW_002987080.1:68636-74524 GCF_000006295.1 Pediculus humanus corporis | reverse complement strand
GCGATGTGGGAGACATAAGTTAGAAAGAGATAAATGTAGTTTTCAAAAATACGCCAATAAGAAGTGTGGCAGGGTGTGACCTGCAACCCGCAACACACGGTTGCTTAGCAACCGTACCCTGGTAGGGGAAGAGGTCGAGACCGGCCAGCGCTCACACAAATTCGCGTTTGCTCCTCAGTCGACGGTTCTAACCTCGTGCGTTGGGTGTATTGTTTATATGCTGGCCTTTTTGGCCTCGTTGACGTTTTGGGGCCGAAAGGTTGCCCTCTTTTATTATTTTTTTTTTTAATAACTTTTTTTTTTTAGGAAAGAGACCTTTTAAATGTAGCCATTGTTTTTTTTTCGGTCGTTTTTTGTTTTTACTGTTTTTTTTTTTTTTTTTTTTAAACAAAGAAAAAGGTGCAAATTTCCCGCGAAAACTATAATTTCCGTTTTTTTTTAAAATAAAACTAATAACGATTTAATTAAATACGGACTAATCGGTTTTTTTTTTATTATCGACCGCGATAAAAGGTTTTAATTATTATTATTATTAATACTATTTCCGTAAATTTATTCGATTGGGTTATTAATTATAGCAAAAATTTTCTTTTTTGGAAAAATGCTGACGATTTACGTAACTAATAATATCTCAAAGTGTTTTTTTAAAAATAATAATAATTTAACGCATTTATTGTGATCGATCGTTTTTAATAATAATAATAATTTTTTTTTAAAAAGTGTTAGAAAAAAAAAGGAAAAAAGGAAAAGAAAAGAAAAAAAAAAGTTTTTAGTTTTTATTGTCAGATATAAAAAGTTTGGCGGATCCCGCCTGTATCCGGCACCATTATTATACCACACAACGCATTGGCGGTGTGCGCCTCAGTACCCGGGGGCTTTTTCGGCTCCCGCTCCGGGGTTCCAGGGCAACCACCCGAAGGTACGTTATTATATTTTATTATTATTATTATTAAAATAGTAACTGACTAATCGACCGCGCGATATTATATGGATTTTTAATTTAAAACGACGAGTAAACGACGACGGACAAAAAAAATTTTTTTTTTTTTTCCTTCTGCTTCATCAAAATGTCTGAAATAGAAAAAAAAATCGATTAACGATCAATAAAATTAATGATAAATAAAATTAATATAAATAATAATAATAATAATAATGATAATGCATTACGGGTATAAAAAGAAAATTTTTAAAAGGTAATAGTCAAGTTCAAAAAACTTTTCACAAAATTATTTTTATATAAACGAAATTAGCAATTTTATCAGGTTTACAATTTTGTAGGTTTGTCTATCTCTATCTCTCTCTCTCTTTCTCTCCTCTTTTTTTTTTTTATGAAACGTGAGTTATGTACAAACGTGATTTTATATATAAAAAATTTTTTTTTTTTATGATATAAATTATGAAAAAAAAAAAAAAACCGAAAACAAATTGACATTTTTTTTTCTCTCTCTCTTTATTCGAATAATTTTATTTATTACGTTAAATGTTACCTTTTTTTTGTCTGAGAAAAAGAGAGAGAGAGGGAAATATTAAAATTATTATTACATTTTAAAACGTAATAATAATAATAATTTTTAATTATTTACGTACCTGGAAATTTTTGTCAAGTAAAAAAGTAACGAGTAATAAAACCGTAAAAAAAAATTTTTTTTAAACTAACGTCCCCCCACGTCTCCCCGTTTGCGTTTGTTGTTTGTTCGCTTCGTATTTTATTCTATGAATCGTTGCGATAATAATGATAATAGATAAATAAATATTAACCTGATGATTTAGGGATTATAATTTAATAAAAAATTTTTTTCGGGGGGAGAAGGAAAGAAAGGAAGGAAGGTAGGTAGGGGAGAGGAAGATTCAGTAACCGCGAAAATTTTTTATATGGGTTAACAACCTTTTTTAATAAGAGGAAAAAAAACAAACTAAAAGTCACGTGCGAAATTATAAAATTTAAAAGAAAAGTGGCAAGAGAAAAGTCGAAAAAAAAATTTTTTTTTATTTGAATTTGGTCGGTCGTCAAAAAGAAAAGAGCGTGGAAATTTTTTACCGCAAATTACAAGAGAGAGGGAGAGAAATTTACCCGCAAATGGGTCGGTTTTTTATATTATATTTTCTTTAAGTATATTGAAAAAAGGAAAAAGTGGCACACGAAAAATTCTTTTATGTTTGCCGCCGCCGCCACAAATAAAACAATTGTTTGAAAACAATTTAATTTCCTCCCCCCCCCCAAAAAAAAAAAATCAAATTAAATTAAAAATCAAATTTGTAGGAGCGTGAGAAAATTTTAATACCTTTTTTTTCCTGACGTGCGTGCAATTATATACGTTTGATACGATATCACTTTTTTTTTTTTTCTTAGGCCACGTCCGTCTTACGCAAATTTTTTTTACGCATGTAATTGACGAATCGACGCTAACGTCATGTAAAAAAATTTTTTTTTCAAATACTCGTCACATAATAAAAGTTTACATAATTTTTTAATTAATTAAAAAAATAAAAACTCTTCGTCGTTTATTTTTTTATAGTCTATACGTGTTTGTTTGAGGGGGACTCTCTCTCGGGGGGTGGGGGGAGAAGGAAATGACGATAGGGTGTAGGGCACAATTAAAATGACACAAAAATTAATTTTTTTTATCAATCGAAGAAGATGAATTCGCGTAACGTAATAATTTTAATAATAAAAAAATATTATTATTATTATTAAACAGTTTAAAAACCTAAACGCTATATAAAGTTCATTTACACAAATGATAATGATGATGATATACTGCATTGTTCCTTCAATGAGCAGGGGGAGGGGAAAATTTAAGATGACGATAAAAATAATTCAGTCGAAAATTTTCCACGACGTTTTTTCTTTTTTTTTTTTTCGTACGTTTGGGAATTATTTCTGTCGTCGGAAAATTTTTATTTTAATTTTTTGTTGTTGTTAAAAATCGGGGGGGGGGGAGAGGGAAGAAAAAAAACGTGTTCTGCTTTTTTTTAAGAAAGAAAGAAAGAAATTATTAATTTTGTTAGTTAAAGTAATTTTAAAATTTTAATTGTTTAAACGACGAGTTCGTTTCAATTATTATTATTATCGTTCGTTACGAAATTTTTCCGGGTAGAAGAAAGCAGACGACAAAAATTGATTCCACGTTTAATTTTTTTTTTTTTTTTAAATAAATTTTTTACACTCGCTAATGGATTATTTATTTTCACATGTCAAATAATTTTTTTTTTTATTTTTATTTTGTCGTTTCCGGTCGAGTAAATTAAAGAATGAACGGAATTTATTTCGTCTGCTAATGATAATAATAAAATTTAATAACAGGAAATCATATTTCATACGTATAAAAAAAAAGGCGCGAATTTTTTTTTTTTTTTGATTCTTATCAATTAAAGAAGAAAATAATATAAATAAAAAAAAACTTTTAACGATTCTTTATATTTTTTTTTTCGTTTTAAATTATTATCTAGTACCACGACGACAAAAATTATTACACAAAATAATAATAATAATAATAAATACCTTGAGAACGGAAAACACGTGACATTAAGATAAAAAAACACGCAAAAAAAATACGTTTCTAACGTTAATTATAATTACTTAACAATTTGAAAAGTAACAGAAAAAAATTTTTGAATTTTTTCGCGCCATTTTTTTTTTTTTAAATTAATTTTGTAAGAGTTTTTACATTAAAATTTTTTCAAGTATAAAAGTGACAAGTAAGTCAGATATATAAAAATGAAATCATGTCGCAATTAAATAAATTTGTTAATTTAATTTATAAAAAAAAATTTTTTAAAAGCACACAATAAAATTGCAAAATATATATAATATAGTATGTTATTATCAATGGATGGATACTTTTTACACCACCTTGACCTACGCGGGGGGGTCACGATAATAATAATAATAATACGTAATGTAATATTTAAATAATGAAATATAAAACGTTGACGACGTATATGAGAGCGCGTTTCGGGTTTTTTTTTTTAAACAGGTGGACTTGACGAAATTTTTTTTTTTTTTTTATACCTAAAAGTTATTTTGCGGCCAGTTATGTATGATTTTATGTTTAGATAATGTTTGTGTTTGATGATGATGTGTTGTTAAATAAAACAAGAACTAACGTTGTCTGTTCACACTCAATACTTTTGATATTTTATTTTTTCATAGAGATAAAATCTTAAGTGGCATTTGCCGTAAAAAAATAAAAGTAGTTTACCCGTATCAAATTTTTGTTGTTGTTGACAATTTGCAAATTTTTATTTATTTATTTTTTTTTTTTTTTTTGTTTAGGCAAAATATTTTCTCCGCCAGAAATTACAACATTGGAGCTGGGGTTCCCCCGGAGCATGGCGTTAGTGGCACCGCCGCCTACAGCGTGGCGAGAGCCCGGCGCTATGCTGGGCCCTGGTTTGGGCCCTATAGGACCGGGTCCCGGTCCCGGTCCCGTCACGCCGACGCAAGCAGAAGATATAACTGCATTGGTACCCGTCGTTAGGGAACTCCAACAGTCTGCCACGCCGGGTTTACAATCTAATTCTACTCAAAGCGGTGGATCTAATAATGGCGTTGATAAAAACCAAAATATTGAATGCGTCGTGTGCGGAGATAAATCTTCAGGGAAACATTATGGACAATTTACGTGCGAAGGTTGGTTATAATTTTTTTAACAATGTTTAATTGTTCAGAACACTAACGGCAAAAAAAAAATTAAATGAGTTTAATGAGAAGAAAGCATTTTTTTAAATTCTCTTTCTTTCGCAATAAACCACACACACACACCGCGATAATCAAACCAATGACATTGTTCGTTTTATTCGTGATGGGAAAGGCCATTGGCGATCACTTTCCTTTTATCAACAAACAACAACAACCAAAACAATAATGGCTGAAACCATGTTTCATTTCTTTTTCCCGTTCAAATTCAATATTTGACCTTAAGACCCTTATCTTATAAAATTATTTTTTTTTTTTTGTTTTCCATAAAAAAACAACCGGAAACGTCGGAATTAAAATTTTTTTTTTTTTATGTAATAGAATAATTTAAATAACGATTATTAGGAAGTATAAAATATTTTTCCTTTTGCAAAAAAAAAAAGAATAGGAATAGTTTTAAAAATAGTCTGGTTGTCTTCTACAAAAAAAAAGAGTCTGCATTCAAAATTAAACATTTTTAAAAAAAACGCAATAAAAAAAAATCCCAGTCAGGCACTCTCGGACCCTTTCTTTGCCAGTTAAAAAAAAAAAAAAAAATTGAATAAAAGAATTTTTTTTTTTTTGTGATAGAAAAAGATTAGAAGGGAAAACAACATGTTGTAATATAACCTGCCAAAATAGGTGGTCTCATAAGAACTGACTCTCCGGAAGAGTTTTTAATGCAAAAGCCAGCCACTTCTCATCGACTTATCCCTTCTTCTTCTTCTTCTTCTGTGATATATGGGAATATTATTTATCTGGCAGGAATTTTGAGAATCAGGTTCTCTCTCTATCTGATCACGTGATTTCGTACCTTCGGCCAAGGTTTTTTCTGTTACGATTGTATCTTCGGTTGTTATTTCTCTTCTTTTTCTTATTTCACAAAGATATTATTATTATTATATATTTCCTTGCTGGATCTCGTCCAACGTATGTTTCTCTCTCTCTCTCTCTATCATTTTTATCCATATAGGATGCGAGAAACCATGATTAATAAAAAAAAAAAAAATTAAAACTACATATATATATATATACAATTCTTGCATAATAATTATGAAAAAAAAATGATGCAGCATTTAAAGTTTTACACGTTTTAAAAACGTTTTCATAATTTTTTTTTCTCCACTTCTTCTTCTACTTATTTTTTCTAATTAAAACATAATTAAAATGATGATAATAAATATTATTATCATTATTAATAACTACGAGA
>NW_002987080.1:65648-68334 GCF_000006295.1 Pediculus humanus corporis | reverse complement strand
TAATGATAATTTCACGCGTTATTTATTTATTTATTATTTTCAATTACAAAAATATATCACGGATGTTGTAGAAATGAGAAACAAAAAAAAAAAAGTTACGAGGTTAAATTAAAAATTTATATTAAAAATTATACTAATTATTATTATCATTATTATTATTATTATTATTATTAATAATTTTCCCAGTTGTTAAAATCATAGGAAATGATGATGATGATGAAAGATTTTTCTCCAGGATAAATAAGATAGAAAGAGAAAACATAAATTATCGATCGTTAAATTTGTTTTTTTCGGTTTATAATTTTTTTGGCGCCAAATTTAAATAATTTAAATCCGCGGATTATATAAAAATTAAAAATGGATTAATCTATTTTTATTAAATATTACGCTTTTTTTTGAAACGAGATTTTTCGGTATAAAAAAAAAGAAAACCGCGGGAAAAATGATAACGATAATAATAATAAAGGTAAACACGTTAATTTACAATGTTGGTGGTAGTGGCGGTGGCGGTGGTGGTGGCGGCGGCGTGTGCAAATACGTTCTGGTTGTTGATTACATCTGGTTCGAACCGACCGACAAGTAATTTGTACCTGGAAATTAGGTTTCCACGCCTGGAAATACACAACAAAATTGACCTTCTTCTACAAAATGAACTTTTAATTGGTCACACTTTTGTTAGTTTATGTTTTTTACCCTGGGGGGATTTTTTTCTGAATCCCTTACAGGCATGCGTATTATTATTATTATTATTACTTTGCGATACGTATAAAATTTTATTATGAAATTAATTAAATGATGACGTAATCACGCGTGTGATTTTTAATATATATATATAATTTATTATTATTATTAAATTACGCTACGACGAGCTTTATGTGTGTGTTTGTGTGCATGTTTTATGTTTGTTGTGTTACATCGATTCTTTTATGTTTTCTCAAAATTTTGTGTTTTGTCTCTTATTCTCGATGATATCAGGAAGAATAACGAATTTGAACATTTATCAAATCGGGATAACCTTTAGGCGATGTTAAAAGGTTGGGGGAGGGGGAAACATAATAATCGATCGAGTTTGTTTGTTTATGTTTTATACGCTATTAAGTTATTATTAACAAAAAATTTAAGAAGGAAAATGTTTTTTTTTTAACGATTAATTTTTATAATGTTGTTAATTATTCATTTATTGTTTGTTTTGCAACCATCAATAATTTGTTTGTTGTTTGTTGTTTTATTTTATTAAAAAACCGGTCGAAACAATCAAATGTTTGTACCGGTAAAATAAAAAAAAATTTTTTTAAATAAATAATTTCAATAAAAAATTAATTTCGATTGATAAATTATCAGATTCTATAATAATAATAATTATTATGTTGTTGTTGTTGTTGTTTGCGTAAATGTTTGGAATTAATAAAGAAACAAAACAAAACAAAACTACTTTTCCTATTGTTACATAAAAATTTCTAGAAAGTTTTTTTTTTTTTTTTTTTCAATGATCAAATGTTAAATTTGGTGGGAATTGTTAACGCCGAAATTTTTATCCAGGGTGTGGTCGTCGCCATTTTTATCGCCGGCGAAAAAAAAATATTTATTTGAATTATTATTATTATTATTACTAAAAAAAAGAAAGAATGAAAAAAAAAGTGTGCGTCGTTCGGATATTTGTTTGTGTTCACCTTCGTTGTTTTATTTATTTATTTTTTTTTTTCCAGTTTTCATGTTTTTTTTTTTTTTTTGTGTTTGTTGTTGGGTGTCCGCAAAAAATGTCCGTCGTCGTGAATTATTGTGAAAATGGATCTAAATCTTTAAAAAAAAAAAAAAAAAAAAATGTTGGGGGGCGATCTAATAATTTGGATTTATTATTATCGAAATCTTGTTTCCAGTTTTTTTTCTCTCTCCTTTAATGTTTTGTTTTATTTTCTTTTTCGTTTTTTCTTTTTTCACAAAACTACTCTATGGATAATATTTAATAATAATAATGATAATATTACCAATGTTAAAAATAAATTGAGATTTTTTTTTTTAATATTAAAAATTAATCAAAAAATAATTTTAAAACAACAACAACTGTTACGCTAAATTTTTACACATGAATAATTTTTTTTTTTTTTTTAATTATGTTTACCGTACGCAAATTGTAAATTCATCAGAGAAGCAGAAGAAAAATAAACCGAGAGAGAGAGAATATTATTATTATGATTTCTTTTAAATGCATAATAATTACGATTTCTAATTTAACTTTCTAATTTTTTTTTTTTCTCTGACTTTGCATCTCTTGGTATTCGTTCCTTAAGGGCAAATCCTATAATGATCTAAACATTTTTTTTTTAACTTTTGGTTTCACCAAACATTAACATTCAATTACCTCTCATGGATCTCTTGAGGAAATTATTATTATTATTATTATTATTATTATTATTATTATTATTATTAAAATAACGGCCGTAGTTTACCGCTCATTCCCGTTTCAATCCCGTAAAAAAAAAATTTTCCTACGTTTTTTCTTTTTTTTTTTCGTCGTTTTTACATTAAAAAAAATTTTTTTTTAAACAACAACAACAACAATTCAATTACAAAAAGATAATGAATCGACTGATTCACACACCCAACAACAACAACAAACAACAACCAAAAGAAAAAAATTAAGTAATTAAAAAAAAAAAATTTATTATTTATTCATAGGTTTAATCGC
>NW_002987080.1:61793-65563 GCF_000006295.1 Pediculus humanus corporis | reverse complement strand
CACACACACATTTCGGTTTAAAACGATTTTTCCTGTGTTCGTTTAAAAGTTTTAATGTTTTCCTATTTCCGGAAAGAGGAAACCAACCCTTAATTAATAATGTTTTCGTTTGTTTATTTGTTTGCGTTTGTATACACGAAGATTTTTTTATAAAAATATATATATATATATATATATTTTTTTTTTAAAATGTATATTGACATTTAAATGGATTTTCAAAGCTTTATTATGTCCTAAAGGGTAAAGGATAGTTGTTGGCATTGAAATTAATAAAAATAATAATAATGATGATAATGATGATGATGATGATGATTTTAAAATATAAGCCAACATGCCAAGTTATAAATGAAGTGATAATAATTTTCGGAAAATTGTAAAAAAAAATTCAAAGAAGCGATCAATCGATTTTAAAATTATTTAGATCGTTTGTTACGATCCGGATTGTTGTTGTCGTCGTCGTGATTGTTGTTGTTTACTTCCTTTTCGTCTCGTTTATTACCTGCATTAAAACCGGAAATGATTTTTATCGAAACCTGTGAGATATAAAAATATGATTTTAAAAACAACGATTTATTGTTAATATTACAAATTTATCGAGCGTTTGTCGTTCGGTTTGTTATTTTATCATCATCATTATTATTATTATTATTATTATTATTTTTATTCTTCTAACGGCACGAAACAGGTTCAATTAACCCCTCACGTTTACACGGTTCCACATAATCCGTTTTTTTTTTTTTTTTTTTTTTAAATGTTCCGGTAAATTAAGTTCGCGGTAAAAAGTCTTTCTCTCTCTCTCCCTCTGTGTCTCTCTCTCAAGTTCAGGTTCATTTGCATTTCTTATTAATTTATTATTATTATTAATTATATTTGTAAGGTTTTTCCTTTGATATTTTTTTCTTATCTAAATATTTTCATTAGATATTTAAATATAAATTAAATATAATATTAAACGGATTTTCAAATTTTAAAAAAATTATTATTATTATTATTATTATTATTGTTTTGTGTGGAATAGTAAAAAATTAAGTGTCTCGCAATACGTTGATTTTATTTTTTTTAAAAAATATAATTTTCCGGGAGATTTTCCTTAATCCTTCCCTGTCGCAAAACACACACAAAAAAAAAATAAAAAATAAAATTTTTCGTCGTGGGAATAGAACGTTTGTAAAAAGTCCTTGACAAGTGGGAACTTTTTAAAAAAAAAATGCCCTTTGGTTTTTTTATTTTTTTTTTTTCTGTCATTGTGATCAAAAACTGCGACGACGACATACGACAAACGACAAACGACAAATTTTTTTTTTTAGTAAAGATATTAAGAAAACAAACACAATGGAAATAATAATAATAAAAAAAAAAAGAAATTTAAAATGCGAGTCTTAAACGACAAAATGGTTTTGTTTTTTAAATGTTTAGTATAACTATTCTACGCGTGCACGCATACGCATGTACGAATGTACCCCTCCTCTCCTCCCCCGCCCCCACGTTCCCCCCATTTTTTTAATTTTTTTCATACATGATAAGTAAGTAAATCGTTTGATGAGTAAATTTCATATGGATAAAAATTTAATAATTTACCTGGTTTTATAAATAAATAATTACAAAAAATTGTGGTTGTTGTTGTTGTTGTGGTTGTTGCGTGGGTCATTCTCATGGAAAGATACGCACGAATTGTTCATTTTTTTTTTTTTAATCGATGTTACATTTTCCTGTCCCTTTTCTTTTCTTTTTTTTAAAAAAAAATCTTTATTCGTTTGTGGGGCGGGGGAGGTGGGAACAGGGGGACGAGAGATACACGTAATGTTATTATTATCATCATTATTATTTTTTTTTTATAGGTTGTAAAAGCTTTTTTAAAAGAAGCGTCAGACGTAATCTCACATATTCTTGTAGAGGAAATCGTAATTGTCCGATCGATCAACATCATAGGAATCAATGCCAATATTGTAGATTAAAGAAGTGCCTCAAAATGGGGATGAGAAGAGAAGGTGAGTTTTACATTATTATTATTATTAATTAAATTTAATTATTTTAACAATCGATAGTATCGATCAATCGATCGATCGATCGTGCGAAAAATAAAAAAAAATTTCACACGATTTAAAAAAAATTTTTTTTTTGTTTACTTTGTCTAACGCGTGTCTTAACACCCACAGTCACAAGATCATATATTTTTTTTTTTTTATACATTTCTAATGACACGTTTTTTTTTTTTTTTTAAAGGGAATTTTATGAAATTTAATATATATATTTTAAATTAACTAATTTATTTCAAGTTGTTTCTGCCACTGTTTTATTATTATTATTATTATTATTATTATTATTATTATTATTATTATTATTATTATTATTATTATTATTATTATTATTATTATTATTATTATTATTATTATTAAAGTAATTTTTTATCACATTTTATCCATCATCACGAAACAAGTCAAACAACAATTTGAAAAAAAATTTTTATTTTTATTTAAATTTTATTATTATTATTATTATTATTAGGATTTAAATCTTTTCGTATCTCGTGCGGCGGCGGCGGCGAATGATGATGATGATTATTATTATTATTATTATTATTATTATTATATATTATGTGACCCACGTATATAAAATTCAATTTGCTTTCGTTCACTTTCATCGAATCATAACCCGATAAATAAATAAAAAATAAATTATTAATATTTTTTGTTGCTGGAACAACGTCGTAAAATTCCAAATCGATAATTTACGATTTAAATTTATAATCTCGGATCGATAAAATCGATTAATCGACAAGATATTATAATGATTTTATTATTATTATTATTTTTATAATAAATTCTTTAAGTTTATCAATATCGATATCCTTACTATTATTATTAATTTTAAAATTTTGTCGGATAATATTATTTAAATATCGTTTTAAAATTGTCACGTTGCAACAAACAAACAAACAAACAGACAAACGAATTTTATTAATTAATAATAAAGTTTTATACTAAAAAAAAAATAAAAAGGAGAGGAAAAAATATTTTGAATAATATATCAAAGTAAAAGTTTTGTTTGTTGGACACGTTAAAAAAATTAATATCTCGTCTCTCTCTCTCTCTCTCTATCTCTCTTTATCTCTCTTTCGTTCTTTCCGTTTGTTTCTTAGTGTTGACATTCATTCAAGTTAGTTAGTTAGTTAGTTTTTTTTTTTTTGTGTAAAAGTCACCCTTTCTAGGGTCGCCCCTGAAATATAATCCTTTTAGATGCCTGTCAACTTGTTTTGATTTAGTGTCGCACTTTTATCCCAAGCTTAATACTACACTTGTTTCATTTCTTACTTTTTTTTTTTTATATGTTGTTTTGTAGGTGTAAGTTTTCACAGGTTCACTGAATTTTTAAGAAAAAAAACATCCCCTCCCCCTCTCCTCTTTCCCTCGCCCCCTCTCTCTCTCTTTGAAAAAAATCAAAACTGCACAGCCGGAAATGTTTTAAAATTCCCTTCGTCAATAACACTTTAATTTTTCAACATTTTTTTTTCTTTTTTTTGTCACGTTCGATCTTGTTAATAATAATGATAATAACAATAATAATAATTTGAAACCTTTTTTTGTTTGGTTGATAACACCGCGTGAGAGAAAAAGAAATTATTTTAGAAAAAAAATTGTACAGGTTTGAAATTTTAGCAAAAAAAATTCTATTGTTAACAATCGAAACCGTTAAAATAATTTAAAAAAAAAAAAGCGGCGGAACTAAAAACCACGACAGGGCATGCACTTTGCCAAGTTGTTCTCTCTCTC
>NW_002987080.1:60260-61724 GCF_000006295.1 Pediculus humanus corporis | reverse complement strand
TTTGGGAAAAAAATTTTTTTTTTTTTTGGGCGTTAAATTATTAACTCAATCGTTATAAAATCCTTATTCGTGACGTCAGAGTAATAATAATAATAATAAAATTAAAAAAGTTACCCCAAATAAACAAAAAAAAAACCGAACAAATGTTACAACATTTATTTCTCTCCCCCCTCTGATTTCGATTCGGTCCTAAAATCATTATCATTATCATCATAAATGATTTTCAAATCCTCAAAGCCTTACTTATTATTATTATTATTATTTTAATACCGTAATAATTAATAATTTTTTTTTATTCGAGTAATAAATAATTTCATGTGACAATATTTAAAAAAAAAAAAAATTATTTAAGGTTGTGCGGGAAAAAGGTCAACAAAACCTTTCGAAAAAGGTTTTGCAAAATCCTCGATTTAATATTCAAAATCCAATTATAAATGCAAATTAAAATTTGTTAATAATAATAATAGTAATAATAATGATGATGAGTTTATAATCATTTACCTTTTGTTACCGACGGATACCTGAAAACGATTTAAAGAATCAAAAAAAAAAAATAATAATAAATTATTTGTGTAAAAATAACGTTTTGGTAAAGGTGTTTGTTTGTTTGTTTGTTGTTTCCGTTGTGCGTTTGTCTAAATTTAAAAAAAAAAATGTTTGTTGTTGTTGTGTGTGTGACGTAGACGTGATTAATGATGGATTATGAATTGACTTCATCATTTAAAAACTCTCAACTATTGGAAATCCAATTATAAAAAACATTAATTTATTTCAATATATATATAAACATGAAAGATGATAATAATAATAATAATGATAATAATAATAATAATAAACTTTGTTATTGAAAACTTTTAAAAAGTTCACGGAAAAATAAGAAAAAAGGGGGTATTAAAGGTCGTAAATGAGTCCAAAATAATGTCACGACCTTTGTAACCGTCCCCCCTCCTCCCTGCCATAAACTTTTTTTTTTTTTTTATAAACCGGGGAAAAAAGAGAAATTTTCATCGTCGAGGGAAATCTATCCAATACAACAACCGACGAAAAAAAAGAAAAATTAATAATAATAATTGACATTTAAAATTATTTAACGACCGTTGAATTTTTAAAATTATTATTATTATTATCATCATCATCATCATCTTATTAAATTGATTAAAACCGTGCAAACCAAAAAGTCATTTTCGCGTAAATATAAAGCGGTTGGTTTTTTTTTTATCGGTATAAATTAAAATAACAAAAAAAAGAAAAAGGTTTCGTTTGTAAAAAAAAAGGTACTCTCGATCAAAAGGTTTTTCATTTTTTTATTAACCTTTTGAGAAGCGGTCAACCAAAAAAAAAAAAAAAAAAGATGCGGAAGGATTATTGGCAGCCGGATATGGTTCACCATGTTTATGGTAATTACAGAAAGGTTCATTCATAAAAAATCACCTTTTTTTTTTTTTTTTTTTTAAAAAGGACATC
>NW_002987080.1:56037-58319 GCF_000006295.1 Pediculus humanus corporis | reverse complement strand
CTCTTTCGATTAATTATTATTATTATTATTATTATTATTTTTAAAACCAGGAATATTTTCATATTTTCAAAAAGTGTATATATGAATTTTAAAAAAATTTTTTTTTTATTCCAACGCGACAATTTCCTTTTTCCTTCTTTTTCTGCCACGTCATTATTATTATGAGTTTAAGACAATTTTATTTAAATAACCATTTTTTTTAAATTTATCATTATTAATAAATAAATAATATCGTTTTATCGATTATTAATTTTATTTTTTTTAAATAAATAATGATACGAGGGGAGGTAGGGAGGCAGGGGGAAACGGTTTATCAACCAATTAAAATAACCCATTCTTATTTATTTGACCGTTTTTCATTTATTTAAATAATTTATAAAAAAAAAAAAAAAAAAAAATTTGGGGGGAAGGGGGAAAAAACAAGTTTTTTGAGTGGACAGTGGGCATTTTTCGTTAGTTTCCCATGGATGTCCCGTAGAAGAATAAGAATAAGAAGAAGAAGGACAACAACAACAACAGGTATATTTAGTTATGGGGTAAAGAAAGACACAAAATTTTCATCCCATTATTTATCCTCACCCTTCCGTAAATTAAATTCGTATGTGTGTAAAAGGAAAGAAAAAAAAATATCGTAAAGAATATTTATAATAAAAAAAATTTTTATATATATTTTATTTACCGGTCGACGGGGTCGCCATCTTTTTACTACTCTAAATAAGTTTTCTTGTCTCATTAATTTTCAGCTTTTTGAAGGGTTTCGGCAATTTTAAGGTTTTTTTTTAAAAAAAAATTTAAACGTTAAAACGTGACTTAAAGCCGTTGTCGAATCGTCACACACAAACACAAGTTTAGGTGTTGGAAACGAGTTTTTTTTTTCTTTTAGCCTTCTCTCCCGAGCCTGTACACGCACACGCACACACACACAAACAGAGACAGACTATAATACTATCAAAAATATTTCCCGTCGTAATGATAGGAATTTTTTTTTTTTGTTTGTCCGACGTCTTCCCTCGGATTTTTTTTTTTTAGGGTACACAAGGTGCCATTCACGTCCATCCATCCGTCCATCCGTCCTTATCCCATCCCTTTTGTATTTTTATTCATAATTATTTTTATAATAAATTTTAAAATCGACCACCATATTTTCATAACGGGTCAATATAATTGATTGAATTTTTATACCGAGAGTGACATCGTGAGATACTCGAATATCGATTTAACGATTTTCTTTTTTCATTTTCCCCCTTCTTCTTTCTATTATTATTATTATTATTCTTTTTTTGTCTATTATCATTATCGTTTATTAACTGTGACCGAACGGTAATTGTTGTCGTTGTTGTTGTTGTACCTTTCACAAAAGGCTAAAAAAAAAAAAAAATTATGTGATTTTTTAAACGGTCAGAAAAAATTATTATTATTATTATTATTATTATTATTAATAATAATAATAATAATAATAATAATAATAATAATAATAATAATAATCTTTAATAACTTTTAATTAAATAATAAAAAGAACAATATCGTGGTGGCAACACACACACAAAATATGGCTAACTTTTGACGTTTTCTTTTTAAAATAATATTTGACCTTTTTATATTATTATTATTATTATTATTTTTGATAATTACGTACCTCTGGTACGCTGATAAAATAATAATAATAATAATTATTACTATTTCAATCGTTTTAAATGAATTAATAATAATAATAAAAATCAATCATTGCGCGACTCGTGTATCGATTTTAATGTTATAAAAAAATGAAAATTAATTTCATTATTATTGTTATTATCATTATTATTATTATTATTAATGATAAAAGACAAAGAGGAGAACACATTAACTTGGTGTCATGTATATAATAATAATTGAAAGTCCGTCAAGTTGTTATGGAAAAAAAAAAAAAATCGTGAGAGAATCCAAGGGCGCGCGGTTTTTGAAAAAAAAAAAAAGAACCGTAATTAGTTTTATTATTATTATCATCATCATCATCATCATCATCATTATTATTATTATTATTTTCTCTTTGATGTGAGAGAGTACCTTACTTATGATGTACGGCGGTGGTATACATATATATATATATATATATATATATATATATATATATATATATACGATTTTAAAAACATGAGTCAGACATAATCAAGTTTCTTTTTCTTCCCTTTCGCCCCCCCCCTTCCCTCCCCTTCCCCCAAAACAGAAAAAACATTTTCGGGTTTCTTAGCATCAACGAATTTATATTAGTAAGATTACCGCAATATTTTATCATTATCGAT
>NW_002987080.1:52304-55157 GCF_000006295.1 Pediculus humanus corporis | reverse complement strand
TGTAAATGTATTTTTAAAGTAAGTAAAATAATTGAATTTTCCCGCTTTTTCATGTAACGACTTTTTTTTTCTGTTTCTAAACATAAATATCGAGTGTTAAACACGATCGAATTTCTTTTTATTTATTTATTTATAAATGTTTTTGTTCTAGAATATTATGGAAAAAATAATTTGAATCGCGGGGCGGGGTTTTTCTTTTTTTTTTTTTATTAAAAACGAAAATTTTTTTTGGTAAAAAAAAAAAAAATTTTGAAAAGTAGAACGAGTGTAGGTTCTTAAGTTTTCTTCCACCTACGCATTTTTAAAATCATCATGGGCGATGTTTTTAAAAAAACGTCACGTGATGAATTAAAATGAATGCTTTGTTAATTATTTACAAAAAAAAAATTATTATTATTATTATTATTATTATAAAAAAATGACCATCGATCGAAAAACTCGACGATTTACCATATAAGAATAATAATAATAATTTTAAATGTTTATGTATTTATTTATTTTTAATTTAATAATAATTATTTAAAATTTTTTTTTGGAAATGTATGGGACGTCCCATCATGTAACGCCCCCTTTAGTTGGAAGTTGTTATTATCATTTTGCTCCATATCACGATTTCCCGAAATTTCATCATATTTAATTTATTGAATGAATGGAAAAAACAAATTTTCTTCCTGGAACCTCAACTCCGGTGACAAACAAACATCAACGTTTATCCTTTTGTTTTGTTTTTATAATGACGTCATGAACCTTTTATCAGTTATCAATCAATTGATAAGATACATAAAGAATATTTATTAAAAAAAAAAAACAAAAAAAAAACTTTACTCCAGTTTTTCGCGTCGGGAAATTTTTTCGGTGATAAAAAATCAAATTTTTAATGAATTATAAGATGATACGTTGAATAATTGTAATAGCATGAAGCCCAATATCTTTTAAAAAGTTGTTTTTTTTGTTAATTAAACCTTTAAGCTTTTTTTTGCCCAAAAAAAACTTTCGATTTAATTTTTAATTATTATTATTATTATAAATAAATAAATTGTTTTAAAAAAAATTGTATGACGTCATTATCTGTCGATCATTAAGGGAAAATATTCTCTCTCTCTCTCTTTCGTTTGTTTTGTAAGAATAAATTTTTAAACGTAAAAACTCGATTTTTTTTTAAACCAAGGATTGTAAAGATGATATGATAGGTATGAAAAAAAAAAAAATTTAAGTTAGACTCATATCTAAAAATACAGGAGGAAGAACAAAAAAAAAATGGAGGAGAAGAAGAAGAAGAAAAAAAAGAAACGACTCGAAACAAGGACGACGTGACCGGTTTACCTAAGACGCAAAAAAAAAAAAAAAAAAAAAAAAAAAAAAATTAGCGTTTATAAAAAGAAAAAAATCTTATAATGCATCATGAAAATCATAACTTTTTACATAAAAAAAAATCATATTTTCATAAAAATTATTATTATTATTATTATTTAGTATTAAAAAAAACGGCGTAAATCATAATTTATATATATATATATATTTAACGGTTTTCCTTAAATTTTTTTTTTTATTTTTTTCCCGTTCGTATGTACATATAAATAAATAATTATTATTAATGATTTATTAAAGTGAATTACCTGTAATTAATAAATATTTTTATGAAATAAAAAAAGGTGCGTACGTGTGTGTATATCACGCACAAAAAAAATTTTCAAAAATTTTCTCATAGAAAAAAAAAATAGAAATAATAACGTGGCGGCGGAAATACATAAAATTTTTTTTTTTTTTTACGACGAGTTTGTTATGTTGTCGAACGTTTTTCATTCTGCTAAAAGTTTTTCTTCACGTTTTTATTATTATTATTATTTTTATTACTCGATTAAAGAAAAATAACTGTAATGTATAAAAGAATTAAAATGTAATTTTTCCTCTTCCTCTCTCTCTCTCTGTCTCTTTCTATTAATAAAAAAAATCTGTATTTATGAAAAAAACGGTGCAAACAATTATAATTTGTTGATGAAACAAAAACAATGAAAAAAAAAATATCGAAGTTTAAAAATAATTTTCGAAAGAAATTGTTAAAAAAAAAAAAAAAAAGAAAATATTTTTCAAAGGCGTTTCCCATAACATTAAATTACTATAATTTTATCCCACGAATAATTTTTTTTTTAACGTCTATTTTGTAAAATCACACGTTCCATCTTTCTATTTTTTTTTAAAACAAAATGGAAACTATCATTTTGCTAAAATATAAATAAATGCAATTTAAAAGAAAACGACAGAAAAAGTTTTAAAAAAAAAGTATATGTATATGTATATCGTAATAATAATTATTATTATTATTTGTTTAAAGTGTAAAACAATTTGATGATGTTCTTTTTAAAGTTTAACCTTGAACTCGTGAACTTTAAATTACAAGTACGAAAAAAAAAACTAACCAACTACTAATTCAATGTCTCTAAAAGTCAGATAGTAAAAAAAAAAAAAAAAAAGATAAAATCAGGTACTAATGTACTAACTTACTTACTCTCTCTCTCGTATTAAAATAAAAAAAAAAAAACAAAATGGCGGTTTTTAGTAGTGGTAGTAGAGGTAGTAGTAGTACTATTCTCATGATATTTGATATTATCAATTACGTACAAAAAAAAAAAAAAATTACGAAAGATTCAAGCCTGACAAAGAAAAAAATTTACAGTTAGTCTTCCAAATCCTCTGATATTTTTTACGTAATTATTATTATTATTATTGGTTTGGAATCGTCGTTTGAATTGTTTTTGTTTTTGTTTCAGCTGTACAAAGAGGAAGAGTACCTCCATCGCAGCCTCCGGGATTACCGGGACTTCCGGGTCAATTTGCACTTACAAACGGAGATGC
>NW_002987080.1:49751-51421 GCF_000006295.1 Pediculus humanus corporis | reverse complement strand
TTGAAAATTTATTTATTAATTTGCTAAAACCGTGTGAATTCAAATTGGATTGTGAAAGTTTATACTCGTGTCAATTTAAAATCCTGGTTAGTTCGTGGATGTACCACCCGGTCCTCCCGCCCCCCCATCCCCGGGGCGGGAAGTAATAAAAATTTCTTTTTTTTTTTTTTTGTTTGGATGGATAACCGGTTACGATTCGACAAATTTAATTAATTAATTAATTTAAAAAATTTATTTATTTATTTATTAACGGATAATAATAATGATCATTTAGATCACCGGTTTATCGATCGATCGATCGGTCATTTATTGACTCGAGGTCAAGTAATAATAATAATAATAATTTTTTTTTTTGGACAGACCTTGACTAGTAAAATTTGAATCCTGTTGCTGAGGGTCATTTAACACGCTTACCTTTTTAATTATTAGAATGGTGTGTAAAAATAAAGATGCATCTTTCAAAAAAAAAAAAAAAATCGTTGATTTTTGACCTTTAACCTCTTCTTTGAAGGTAGGAAGGGAGGGAAGGGGGCGGGAGTACGTACGAAGTAGGTAAATATGTAATCAAAAATTTTACAAAAAATTTAATTGCTTAATTTTTTTTATAAAATCCGTTATAAAAAAAAAAATTCAAGGAAATCACGTCGTCGTCGTCGTCGACGCCGCGGCCGCCACACTTGTTTTATTACCGTAAGGGATAAGTAATTAATTACTGATTTCGTAACAAGAATAAAAAAACTAATTAATTAATTAATTAAAAATATGGAAGAATGAAGAAGGAAGTTTTATTATTTTTTTAAGGTATGGAGAAACGAGTGAAACTCATAAAAATAATAATGATAATAATAATGGAAAAATAAGCAATGACAATAATGATTATTAGAAAAAAAAAAAATTCAACGGTACGGTCGTGTGTGTGGGAGGAATATATCTTTAGAAAGCTTTTTTTTTGTTTGTAAGATGATGAGGCACGGTTTGAGGAGAGAGAAGGGGGAAGGGGGAGGTATACACGCGCGGAAAGGGCAACATAACATGTCACGACCTTACTATTAGCATTTGAACGAACATTCAGGTTGGCAATTTTTTTTTTTTTTTTCTCGAATATTTCCATAATTTTATCACGTTTTTGTTTTTTTTTCTTTTTTCTTTTTTTTTTTCCAATCGCGGCCCCATTTTGTTTTATTATTATTATTATTATTTATTTATTTAAACATTTTTATTTTTTTAATTGTTTATATATTCGTCGAAAAAGAAAATATAACTAATTATAATAATAATAATAAAGAGATTGATAAAAAAATTTCTACTTTTAAATTTCGCAATATCATTCGTTTCTTCGTTTCTTCTTTCGTTTGTTTGTTTGTTTGTCTGTTTATTTAAAAAAAAAATTTAAATAGTACATTTTATCATGATTTTATTATCACAACCGCGCACGTGCAAATTCAAATTAATTAGCACGTGTGTAAAAATAATAATTATTACTTAGTCTACTCGTCTAAATCTCCCCCGCGCGCACACACACGCACACCCACCCACTTTTAAACGAATATATTCACTGCAATATCATTATTATTATTATAATTATAATTACGTAACTTAAAATTATTATTATTATTATTATTATTATTATTATTATTATTATTATTATTATTATTATTATTATATTATTG
>NW_002987080.1:42628-48854 GCF_000006295.1 Pediculus humanus corporis | reverse complement strand
AAAAATAAAAAATTATTAATAAATAATAAATTTTATTAATTACTTAATAACGGTAATAATTTATAACGATGATAATGATGATGATAATAATGATTAATATGTCGTTCGAATAGGTAATGAATGAGTTAAAAACAAATGAAATTTCGAAATAGAAAAATTTTTGTCTCGTTATAATATTATTATTATTATCTCAGGTACGCGTTTTGTTGTGGTTGTTGTTGTTGTGATTGTTTCGAATATGAGGAAATGAATTATTAAAAAATGTTTGTAATATAGAAATTGACCGAATGTGAAATGAAAAAAAAAAAAAAAAAAAAAAATTCCACACGATCATGAGTTAAAGAATTTAAAAAACATTCAGACAAGAAAGAAGGTTGTAAAAAAATGAAAGACATTTATTGCATCGTCCGTGAGATTTTGATTGCTTAAGGATTTATAACTTACAATTCATAGATGAGCGTTTGTTGTTGTGATTGTTGTTGTTGTTTGACTCGATGAGAGAAAATATTATTAATAATAATAAAATTTTCATGCAGATTTTCTCTCACTCTCGCTCAACTCCTCCAACAAAGAAAAAATTATTTAAAAAAAAAAATGGCGAAAAAATTTCCGTCCTTTTCTCTTACTCTCTTCCTCTCTCTTATCAATTATTAATTTTTTCAAAAAGGTTTAGGTATAAAAATAAATTTTTTTTTTAAAAACGGTGTCGTAATTATAAAGTGAGGAAAAAAATTTCCTCTAAAAACCTGATTTTCAACTAATTAGAAAAAAAAAATATTTTTGATGTGCCGTTTTCAAAAAAAAAAAAAAATCTTCATTAAAAAAAAAACAGCGAATAATTTTTTTTACTTTTTTTTACGTAAAAAAATTTCTACGAGTGTACGTATGTGTGTGTGTGTGTGTGTGCGCGTTTCGTGAGAAGGTAAAAATGATACAACAACTCGTTGCCCTCATGACCGGATTTACTACAACAACCAACAACAACAACAACTACGAATGTAATTAAGTCCATGCAATTTAAACGGATAATTTTTGTCACGAAAATTTCAATAAAGTTAATTTTTACGGAGTGCGTAAATGCGCGTGTGGTTGTGCGTGCACGTGCACGAGTGCGTACACGTATCTCACTATTTCCGGTTTTGAATTTTTTCATTTACTTATTATTGTAAATTTGATGGTAAAAAAAAAATTCAAGTTTAGTTTCGAAATTTTTGGTTAATTTTTTTTGTTATTAAAAAAAAAAAGCAGAAGACGACAAATGGGAAAAATTATCGTCGCGCGGATAATTTAAATTTTTCACTCGTGTCTTCTGCTATTGAAAATATATTTAATAATGATATCGAATCGATAAACGAATAAAATGATGAAATAAAAAAAGGAAAAAAAACAGTCCGAACCGATTTTATTTTAATGTTTTTGTTTGTTGTTGTTTTGGTTGTTGTTTCGTCAAAAATTTTAAAAGGAAATTCAATGTGGCCTCTTTTGTTTTTCAAAATAGATAACAGAGTTCTGTCAGAAGAATTGTAAAACCCGGATGCTGCGTCCTTCTGGTTCATTGTTCCCTCTTTTAAAAGTCACTTAAAAAAAAAAAATTTTCTCATTTTCGTACAACCGTTTTTTTCCTCTTCCCGATAAATTTCCATTTTAAAATATAATCGTACGTACGTAAAATCATCATTATTATTTTTAAATAGTAGTAATAATAATAATAATAATAATAATAATAATAATAATAATAATATCGTATCGATCGGTATCTTATTTAAAAAAAAAAATTTTACTTAAATATTTAAACTAACCTCACCATTTTTATTTTAGAAAAAAAAAAAAAAAAGAAAGTTAAAAGTTTTCCCTTCCTTCCTGCCTTTCCCCCTCTCCCTCCTTTTTCCCTACCTCCTTCCCTCCCCTCACTTTTCATCGTGCCACGTTTTTTTTTTTATCTAACGCACTAAAAAATAATTATTTAAAATAAGTTATTAATGTTTAAAAAAAAAAAAAAAAACTTAAAAGGGCGGTCAAAGGTCGCATCATTTAAAAATTGCAATAATATTATTTTTTTTTTTTTTCATTCGGTTTTATTATTATTATTATTACTCACATACACACACACATACACATTTAATAACAGGATGCTAATTAAGGCGTTTTTCTCTCTCTCTCTCTCTCTCTCTGTCTTCTCAGGGATTTTTCTATTTATACGTTTTTTTTATTTTATAAAAACTAATTTTAGAATGAGAAATAAAAGAAGAAGAAGATGAAGGAATAATGTGCGCGTGTGCGCGTGCTCGTGTGAAAAAAAAGAAAATTATTAATAATAATAATTTTAACGGATTATTTTTTATTAACATAAATATTAATAAATAATTAATAAAAAAAAAACGAAGATGCACCGATTTGCAACAACGAACCGACCAAACCTCTTATTTATAATATTAATACGTGCCCCGAAGTAAAATAAACTAGACTCCGGTTATTAATAATAATAATAATAATAATGATGATGATGAAAACGTGAAATTCCAAAAATAGGATAAAACTCGTTGATGTTTTGCTTTGTGTCAGAGTGTATGTGTATGTGTTTGATCAGTTATCTCTGCAGGCATGAAAGACAGAAAGGTCAAAATAACAACAAACGAACGAACAAACGAACAACAACAAACAATCAGGTTTCAATGTCATAGAATAAAAAAACAAAAACAACAAAAATTTTTTTTTTTTTTTAACTTTTTTAAAATTTTTCGAATTTTCTTTTTTCATTTACCGTTGAAAAAGGAAGGAAGGAAATGGGGAAGGGTGGGGGTGGGGAAAAAGGCTGTTGGGAAAAAAAAATATTTCTAACTGGAAAAAGAGAGAGAGAGAGATAGAGAGTATTAGTCAGATTTACCATGCAAAGGGTTAAACCTTTTTCACATGAGCACAGATATGACACATTCCAAATGATACGAACCGCTTGTTATAAATGCAAATTTTGTTTTAAAAAAATTTTTTTTTTTTACATATTTCTGACTTAATTTTTTTTTCCATTCTTCTCCTCCCCTTTGCCCCCACTTCCCTCCGCTTTTTCCCACCTTCCCTTTCCTCCCCTCACAAACGTTTTGAATTTTATTTTTCAAACGTTGGCCAAATTAAAGATTTTTTTCCGGTTCATAATTTTTTTTTATATTCCAACATAAAACGAGTGAGTGAGTGAGTGAGTGAATGAATGAATGAATGAATGAATTGTATGTAAATCTTGTTTTTATAAAAATTCGCACAATTTTTTTTTCTTCTTCTCATCCTCCTCCTCCTTCTCCTCCTTCTTTTTTTTGTTTTAAAAAGCTTCAAGGAACTTTTATTATTATTATCATTTCTTCAAGTTTTCCAGTATCCGTTTTATTCGGTTTCTCTTATTTGGAATGAATGAATGAATGAATGAATGTGACGCTCCTTTTTTATCTCAGGTTGAATTTTATCGTTTTTTTTTTTTACCTATCGAATCATCCTTCAGCTATCGAGGTTTGGCTTTTTTACGTTTCCGGAAAATGATTAGAAATGATCATCATCATCATTATTATTTTTTTACAATCGTTTCTGGTTGTTTTTCATGACGTATTCGTTTGTCGTGTAACGTGTTTGTCCCGACTGATCGCATTCGAGAGAGAAAAATTACGTCATCGTTAGACTTTTTTTAGTAATTAAATTATCGAAGAGTTTTTTTTTTTAATAAATGAATTTTTTTTAAAGGAGTGAATGAATGATTAATTTCATTGTCATTATCATTATCATTATTATTATTATTATCGTTAACAATAAGAAGTAAAAAAAAAATTTTTTGGCGATTATTTAATTAAAGTAAGTTAAAGAAAAAGGTTCTCGAAGTAATTTGTAATAACAATTTTATACAATAAATTTCATTATTATTATCTTAACTTTCTCATGAATTCTCTTAAAACGAGTTAAATTAACTGGAATTCTTTCACTCTCTGATTATTATTATTATTATTATTATTATTATTATTATTATTATTGTGGAAAAAGTTTTTCTTTTACTTTTTTTTTTTTCTTTAAAAATTTCGAATCGAGTGAAATTTTAAAAAATAAAAAAGTGACCATTTTAAAAAAAAAGGGAAAAGAGAAAAGGAAATAAAATTGAATACAAGCTTTTATGCAGCTAATCCCTAATCGGATTCGGGATTCAAAAACCCAAAGAAAACATACTAGAACAGTTTGCATCCACAATACCCGCTCTCATCCCGCCCGTGATTTAACCGACTAAACTAAGCCGCAGGATTTTTTTATTTAGGGTGCCGTAAATATATATATACGCCGTACGAGGAAAGTAGAGTTACCGAAGAGTGAGAGAGAGAAAAAAAGGACCTCATCCCGATTTCGAAAAAAAAAATTAACCCTCGCATCCCTCTATGTCACTTGTCATCTTTTGCATCCCCCGCAGTTTCATCAGTGTTTACCCAATCTTAAAGTCAAGTTTTAAAGATTTTCTTTCCGCCTTTTTTTTTTCTTTTCCTCCTGCCGTCTCTCTCTCTCTCTCTCTCTCTCTCTCTCTCTCTCTCTCTCTCTCTCTCTCTCTCTCTACAACAGCACTCTTTTTGCTTTACTTATTGGTTTCGTTTTTTTTTTTTCTTTTTTTTTTTTCCTTCTTTCCTCTTCCTATTGTATATGATTTTTACGAATGAGTCACTCTTTTCTATTCATCTGTGTTGTTGTTGTTGTTGTTGTGATTGTGGTTGCCTTCTGCTTTCTTCATTTTGTTCTGCATTTTTTTTTTTTTAATTTCCTCTGACTTTTTTCCTTTTTTTTTTTGTGGTGGTGAAAATTTTGACATTTTTTGTCACTCCAACATATGCCTCCGCATATATATTAAAAAAAAAAAAAAAAAACTAACAACCTTTTTAAATTGCAAAAAGTTATTATTTTCAATTTGTAACGGTGTGCGTGCGTGCGTGCGTGTGTGCGTATGTGGTGACGTAATTGATTAAACAATTTCCCGATGGAAAATAATTTTGTTTTTTTAAACGTGTTTTTTTTTTTTTTGCAAAGAAGAAAGTTATCTCGTTCAACTTAATATATATATAATTCTTATATTATTATAATATAATTATCGTAATCGTTTATATTCTGTCTCTCTCCTTCTCTCTCTCTTTCTCTCTCTTTCTTTTCATTTGAAAATAATTTTCTTTTTGTTTAAACGTAAATAATTTGTAATTATTGTTTGTATTTTAACGTGAGGTTTAATTTTAATTAATATGTTAATACAAGAAAGAAAATTACACATCAGTCACGCCTACAGCCAAATAATAATAATAATAATAATAATAAATTCAAACTTGTTTTTTTTAAATTTACATTTGAAAAGAAAGAGAAAAAAAAAACTTTCTGGCACCTGATATTAAACGATAGGATTTGATAAGAAGTTTTTATTATCATTCAAAAAACGTGTTACGGTAATTTTTTTTTTTTTTAAAAAAAAGGAAAAATTTTCTAATAACCGTGGAATTTACCATCATAAAAATCAATTAAAAGCCGTTCGGTTGTTGTGGTTGTTGTTGTTGTTGTAGGTCACAATTTGTTCTACAACAACTTTTAATAAAATGAAAATTTGCGAGTGGTAAAAAAAAAAAAAGAAAATTTTCATTTCTCGTATTTTTTTTAAAGCGTAAAGAAACGCATTCGTACCTGTTTGTTGTAATTACGGATCGTAAAATTTATTTAATAACGTCAAAATGTTTTATTAAACCCTCCCCCTTACCCTTCCTCCAAAATAATAAAATTATTAAGTGGGTAAATCATCATATTGTGCCACAGCGACGCGGTTTGTCTTTTGTTTGTCAATGAAAATGCGTTTTTCCGTTTAATTGAAAAAAATTTATTTGTTTGATAACAATAAAAGATTTTCTTCTGCCACGACTTTGTAGGGAATAAAAGAAAGAAAAAATTGAAATATTTAAGGTTATCGACCCCCTATGTTGGGGTATAAAACAAATAACGTAAAACGTTAAACCGTGCAAAATTGCCAAAGCTAAAAATTCAAGGCATTATTAAGGGGAGCGTGGAAGCAGAAGGACAGTAAATGACGTGCACTTAGTTTCATCTGCCGTTCAAGAAGGGTATTCTTTAATTTATGGCTTAATAAGGCAAGGGTGGACAACAAATATTATATTAGCGATTCCTTTTTTTTTTCTTTTCTTTTTTCTTTTTTTTTTTTTATTCTATTTTCTCCGAAGGGTGG
>NW_002987080.1:37728-42608 GCF_000006295.1 Pediculus humanus corporis | reverse complement strand
ATAGCATTTTATAATTCTTATTTAATTTTTAAATAGTTATCATATCGAGATTTAAATGTTGTTTTTGTTTTTAAACAATTTCACAAAAAGTTTTTTATTTTGTTAAATAAAAAACTTTTATTGTTTTTTATTTTTTCACCTTTTTTTACAAATTTTAAAGTTGCGGATTTTTAAATAAAATCATTTAATTAATTAAAACGCGGCGTACGTCATCACTAATTAAGTTCATTTTATGCCGCGCACACGAATGAAAATTTTACTAATACATTCCACGCGTGTAAAAAATTTTATCCAAACGAGTTTTAATTTTTTTTATTTTTCCCCCCGTTAAACTTTGTTAAAAACTAACAATTATTATTATTATCATTTATTTTTTTAATAAAGTCGAAAAAAATATTTTTTTTTTTTTTTTTAAAATACTCGTTAGTTTGTGAATTATGAACGATTTGGTTAACCTTTACCACAACAACACAGTGCAAACAAGTTTTTAAAAAAATTTTCTATTCGTTTTTGTGTTATGTATGTTATGTATTTTAAAATTTATCCAAATCAAATGAAATGATTATTAATAATAATAATGATTAAAATTTATTTTTAATTATTTATAACAATTTTAATAAAAAAAAGGAAAGAAGGAAAAGATGGTTTACTGTTAGTTTTGCAAAATTTAATTTATTACTTATCATCATTATTATTATTATTATTGATTAAAATAAAAAAATGTTGCCTACCTCCTCTTCCTCTCTCTCTTTCTTTACCTCCCACCCTCCCCCCATTTCCGACGTAATTTATATGAAAAAAAGAAAAAAATTTCAAATTTGTACCTGTTGTGAATTAATAAATATTATTTTATTTTATTTATCTCCTGTTAATTTGTAAAAAAAAAAAAAAAAATTAACTATTATTTTTCGAATAACAAGTTTTTTTTTTTTTTCAAAAGATAAAAACTTGCCTTGTGACCTTGTGAACTTTTAAGATTCGGTCAACAGTTGTTTATGTATATGTGCGTGAGTGCGTGCGTGCGTGCGTATATATATTAATTTCATTTCCCCGCCCCTACTTCCCCCTTACTCCCTCTCCCCACAATCTTTTCCATCGAGCTACCTAAAGTTGAATTTTAACATTTACACTTTGTTAACTTTCTTCTAATATAATATTTAAATAATTACTATTAATAATAATAATAATAATAATAATAATAATAATAATAATATCGTTTGTGTTTGTCGTTCGTTGAAAATTTATACAAACAACAAACAAACAAACAATTTTATCAAAAAATTATTATTTTTAATTTTGAAAAAAAAATTAAGATCGCAACGATGATGATTTAAAAAAAAATGAAAATTGTTGACGATGACGACGACAAACGACAAACGACAAACGACAATGACAAACGACCGAGTTATCATTTTATAATTAAATTTTGTTTACTTTTTATAATAATATCCTTTCGTATAAAATATTTACATAGGTGACGACCTTCCTTTGACTTTATTATTATTATTATTTACCTAAATCTTTCTTTTTTTTTTTTTTATCATTTCGCAACATTTTCACGCTTAAAAAAACCTTATTATTATTATTATTATCATCAATTCAAAAAAAAAAAAATCAATGATAATAATGATAATTAATTGCGTGAGAATTTTTGGACAAGGTTTTTTTTTATATTGATTTCGAATCGAAAATTATTAAAATGAAAAATTTTCCTTCTGATAACGTTGTTATCATTATTATTATTATTTTTTGTGTAAAAAAAATTATTCGGTTATATTGCGATGATGATGATGATGATGATGGTATGGAAGAGGAAATGTTGGCACGACTGACTGACTGACTGACTGACTGGTTAAAGGTGGTATTTAGCGTACCAATTATAAACTAAAATATTTAATTTCATCTTGATTAAGAAGAAGAAGAATCTAATCGTAATAAAAGCGGCAACATCAAAGTGAAAGAGAGAGAGAAAGAGAGAGAGAGAGAGAGAGAGTCGTTGTGGTAAAAATCTTCTTCTTCTTCTTCCGCTTCTTTTGGTAAAAGGAAAAAAAAAAAATTTTTTTTTTTGACATTTTATGCGTAAACGAGATTTTTTTTTTTCATCTTGTTAGAAGCTTTTTTTTTTTTTTACTCTATGATAAGATAAAAAAATCAGAGGAGGAGAGAAAGAGAGATGACTTTTTTTACGAGTGAGGGAGAAAGAGAGAGAAAGAAATAAAACAAAAGTGGTAGACCACGGAGTAGGAAAAATCGACCCAAGGATTCCCGACCATACAATACATATATTGATTATGTGTGATTATTTCAAAAGGGTGATTTTCAAAAGGGGTGTTATTTCATTTATTCGGGGGTGTCTTTTTTTTTTTTTATAAACGAGAAGATAGTCGGAATGATGATGATGATGATGATGATGATGATGATGGTGGTTACGGTTAGATAAATTTTTATTTTACCCTAGAAAATTATATTTTTGTCGCTGTTTTTTTTTTTTTTTCGAATCGTTGCAATTAAATAAAAACGTTCCTGTCGTCGTCGACATCACAATCGTCACGTGATCCCTTTTAACAAGTAAAATAAAATTTTTTTTTTTTTGTTTTCTTTGTTATAAAACTTTAGATGAACTTGTTCAGACGGCGGAAAATGTTTTTGTTTTGTTTTGTTTTTTTTTTTTTATTCTCTCACTTTTCTAACCTTTTAAAACCATAAAAGGTCATAAAGACAAAAAATATCAGGTCGCTTGGGGTTAATCGGGTGAATTTATGATGTTTTATGAACAATTTTTTGTTGTTGTTGTTGTTGCCATCTTTGTTTTTTTTTTTTATTTTTTTGCGCTCTGACATTTTTATTTTATTATTATTATTAAAAATAGTTTTTACAAATTTTTCTGTTTTTATTTGTCTTACGCGCACTAAAATTTTCCTTCGCGTAATTTTTATTTATTTATTATTATTAATTAATAAATTTATTTAACCGTTATTAAGGTCTCGAATTATTATTATTATTATTTTTTAAATCTCTCACGATACTGTTAAGAAAATTTTTAAATACCTGAAATAAATAACGAAAATTTATTATTAATATTATTATGGTTGTTGTTGTTGATGCAGGAACTGAACCATTAAAATTAAATTAAGGTTAATAATTTCACCTCATTATTTACGTCATATCGAGTTCGTAATAATAATAATAATAATTTTTTTTAAGGTAAATAGGTGAAATTTTATTTTAGCGCGAGTAGTATATACGCATGCGTTTATACGAGAATCTCTTTTAAAAAATTTTTTTATTTTTATTTTGTTGGCAGGCACGAATTCAGGTAAAAAAAAAAAAAAAATTTCAAATGATGAAAATTATACCTGTCTGTGTGTGTGTTTGTGTTATTCTGACTCCTTTTGAAAATTTCGAGATGAAAAAAAAAAAAAAATGAAATTTTGTAGTTTTTGTTAAGGGAATGATTCAATTATACGAAAGAAAGAGAGAGACAGAATATGAGGGGAGGGGGTTAGAGAGAGAGAGAGAGAAAAGAAATTTCTTTTCATCCGTGTCAAATCGATTACATAAAAATTAAAAAAAAAAAAATTGACCTTAAAAAAAAATAAAAAAGAATTTTTTTTCTTTTTCTTTTTTTTTTTATGCTAAAGTTAAAGTTTGGCAACAAAACCTTGAGGACTCTTATTAATAATAATAATAATAAAATTAAAAGGTCGAAAGTAATATAAATTATTGATTTTTATATTATTATTATTATTTGTGTATATAAATAAATAAAATAAATATTACCGTAAAAAATCGGAAAATTTTTTTAAGTGTAATTTTTATATTCGAGAAAAAAAAAAAATTAATATAAATCATACATAATGGCTTCATATGGTGATGGTGATGGTGTCGGTGGTGGTGGTGGAGGTGGTGACGATGGCATAAACGCAACAAGTTTTGCTTGTCATCATCTTTTAAAAAAATTTTTTTTTTTTTCCATTATAATGAAATCAGTTTTTATTTATTTATTTATTTTTCAAAATGGTTAATAACATTTTTTTTTTCACATTTGGCAACACCTTAAAATGGCCCCACTTGATTGTTTGCTTGAATCTAAAGAAACGAATGAAAAAAAAAAAAAAAATTAGCAAATTTTTTATTTACAATCCTACGAATTGTTAAGCAACATTTTTTTTTTATTCGCTACTAATAATTTTTCCTACGCACGCACAAACCTTTTTTTCTATTTTCTATCTTTATCTTCTGCTTCTTCTTATTCTTTCATAATCGAAGCCCCTAGTAGCTTACGTATAATTAAATTTTAGGCCCATAACACTCCTTAAAAAAAAATTGAAACGTCTTTCCATTATTGTTAACGAAAAAAAAAAAAATTTATAGTTTTGCATCATCATCATCATCATCTTTTTACATCTTTGACGTAGAATGCGTATATTAAAGATGTAAGAAATAAAATAAAAAAACTTTGGTACAAACGTATTATTATTATTATTAAAAAAAACGTTTTTTAAATGTTAATGATTTAAATGAATTTTTTTTTTTTTTCGAAACGAAAAGCGTAACGGGAGACAAAAAACGGACGCCATTTTTTTTTCTTTTTATACAGTAGGAAAATTATTATTAATAAAAAAAAAATATTTAAACAATAAATTTTTTAAATAAATAAAATTAAGAGAAGAGAGAGAGATAGAGAGAGAGGCCCCCACACTCGGTATTCGTTTGGTTTTTTTCTGGCTCCCTATGAAATTAAATTATTTAAGTTATAAAAAAATTTTTTTTTGTTTAAATGACTTGCGTTTTTTTTTTTTAAAAAAATATTTTACAATATTCACTGTGTGATAAAGAAATTATACAAGGTTGTAGTGTGTTTTAGGTGCGGCGGTGAT